>NC_056739.1:1978316996-1978371996 GCF_019279795.1 Protopterus annectens
ATATCAAGGTAATCATGTAGGCAAGAAAATATGTATCATGGTAGGGAGACTGTTTATCCAGAGAGCTGCAAGCTGATAATTGCTTGCAAAATGTTTCTAGTGTCACAAATAGCTCGATGCAAAGGTAAGTAGCTGTTTTTTACAAAATGTTGTATTTCAGCCTTAGTGATGGATTGCATTTCACAACACACCCATTGCTTAGTGTATGCAATGTTTGTCCCTTGATAGTGGCATATGCATGTATTTCAGTTAGTTGTTACATTACAAAAGTTTGTGAAGAATGTAACATGACATTATGGAATATTTTCTAGGACTATTTGGCAAGTTATTGCAAAAGACTGTTGTATCATTATATAGCAAGGTCAGGGATTTGACATTTGTAGCCCACAAATGTGTTAAGCCTGTGACATATAATTGACCACCCTCCACACAGGGGACATTCAAGAACCTTTTTATCCATTTGACTGAAAAAGTGTAAATTGCTTTGGTTAATGCTGAAATATACTACTCTGTTACACAGCTGTTGTCATACTGTACACTTATTTATTTTATTTATTTATTTATTGTATTTTACATTTGTTAACTGGGAATAGCTGACTGGAGCAAGGTCCATTTACAGTGGAGGGCTGGGGAGAAAAGCTCCACATAAAACAAGTCCAGTGGTAGATATATATAAACAATCACGATATATATAGACAAAGGATATATAATACAATGCAATAAAAATGTATATATACAAGAGTTTGTTCTATGCAAGCTTATGCAGTCATAGTTTACACATAGCTGAAATTGGATAGGAGTATTTGGGAGAGAAATACTCCCTATTTGCTTATGCAGTGAAAGAGGTATCTCACAAGAGATAATATACAAATAATGGTTTATGTGTAGAAGCTCGTCATGGGAGTATTTTAGCACAGTATTGTAGGGATAGTAAAGAGTGAGAATATGGGATAGTAAGACTGGGGGGTGCATCTAAGTGATGCAAGGACATAGCCAGGACTGTGCGAGGTGTGACTTGAGTAATTTTTTTGTATAGCGATATAGATGGAGCTGAGGTGATATTCTGGGGGAGGCTGTTCCATTTCTTGGTGATGGAATAAGAGAAAAGAGCTTTTCCTGCAGTATTGTTAGGTTTAGATACACAGAGTAGGGTTTTGTTGGATGATCGCAGGGGATGGTTTGCTACATATTGGTTTAGTAGTTGATTTAAGGCTGGGGCTTTGTGGGGATTTTTTAGTATGTTATAGGTAAGGACTAATTGGTGGTAATTAATTAATTGTTGGAGTTATAACCACTGTAGCTATTTTAGGGCAAGACAGTGATGGCTTCTAAATGTGGAGTTATTTACAAATTTTGCTATTTTGTTGTAACATAAGTCCAGTTTGTCCATGTCTGTTTTCCTGATGTGGTTAGTATTGGGGAAGCGTACAATAGGGTAGACAGTAGGTGTGTTTGGGCTAGGGTAATTCGTGCTTGATCTGATAGGAATTGTTTGTGTTTGCATAGAGTTGCTAGTTTTTTATGTTCCTTTTTAATGGTTTGAGAGATATGGACATCAAAGTGAAGATCCTTATCTATTATTACACCAAGGAGCTTAGTATGGGGTGAGGGAGAGATTGTTGTGCCATTTTTGGAGGTGATAGTGAAGGAGGTAGGTATGGTCCTGGATTTATTGGGGGTAAAGAGAAGTAATTTTGTCTTGTTGGGGTTTAGAATAAGTTGGATATCCGTAATCCATTTCTCAATGGAACAGAAGTATTCTTGGGTAAGGTTTGATTTTCATTTCCTTTACTTTTTGGGGGGAGTGGTATTAACTTGTGTGTACTAATATAGAACTTTAATGTTTTAATACTTTAGTGTGTTGAGGTTGGATTTGATATGAAGTACAACACCAGTAGGAATATTGCAGATCTTTCAAGTAGTCCATATAGTGCAATAATTGACACTCGCGTCTTTGATGTTAGGCTTGCCATCATGTATTCTCCTCACCATCACCTTGTTCAATGGCCTTTGCACATTTTTAATGTAGTTATAGTTCTACATACATGTGGGAAAGTACAATGTTTGATGGATTTCTTTTTTGAAAATTCCATAGGTGGATATTGCAGACATCACAGTCAAAGTGTTACTGACATTACTGTACACAGGACATATGTCTCATGTTAGGGATATATACCTACTTGCACATGGAAGTAAGCAGTTAGGATCTACCTGGTTATGATGTACAATCTTCTGTGTCATGCAGTTCATACTAAGTCAAACAGGGTATACAAAACATTTTTCTTCTTAGCAGAGGTATGGCAATATCACTAGCATCTTTAATTAAAGTCTGCTGCACATACTACTTTCTAATGACAGCAGCAGCAAATGCTAACTTTTTTTCTAAGTGCACTCATGACTGTAATGCAAAGAGTTTTGGATTTTAGGACAAATGGCTGCACTTAGCATGCATGATTGCTTTACAGCTTTGGCTGCACTGAGCATGCATGATTGCTTTACAGTTTAGAGAATAGCCATGTCGGACAGGTGAATTAGTATGTAATTCTACTACTTACACTTTCATTAACATATTCTCCCATTATTTGTTTGGCAGCCATATACTAAGTGTACAGTTGTTTAATGTATACAGAACTGTGCACTATCATGTGGATTTTGCACCTCATCTGTTACAGAACACTTGCACTTAGTGTAGCTGTTAATGAATCCAGTCCTTTGTTGAGCAGTTTTTCTGGCTACATACTTTTGTTTCTTTATTAGTCCTGTGACTTCTGCTATAAACTTGGCAAGGTTCTCATTCGTTTCATTTTAGATGTTTCCTTGATTTCAGTAGTTTTAATGGTTTTAAAACATTAATATTTTCTGTTTTTTTTTCCTAGAGAGATCATTTTAATATTATTTTCCAAGGCTACTGCCCTCCTTAAATCCACTCAGCTTCCGCTCTAAATCTTTAGTTGTTAGACAATGAAGGTAATTGTTGTAATGCCTGTGCACTGGCCCAGCAATCAAGGAGCCTCAATCCTCACCACTAACACCAGTGAGGGGCATCCACATTGGGAAGGATAACAAATACACACACAGTAAAGTACAATTTCCCTTAAGCGCACACAGAGATCACAGTCAGTCTGGGGCTGGTTTCTCCCTTTCTCTCCAGATCCCCAATACGACTCCCCACTGGCACAGCTATAAGGTCCAGATCTCAGCCTAGTGGTCAAGCTAAAACCTCCAGCACCCTCTCTGTCCAACCAGTGCTCTGTGTCCCTGCCCAAGTAGCTGAAACACACACACACACACTTTGAGATATGAGTTACATACAAACACACAGACACTCCTGGGGAAGGCTGGCACAGGTTCTCCAGCTATGCCCTTCTGCTCAGACTATACGGTAGTACCACTTGCCACCAACCACTAATATCAGCTACTAATAATGGTGTACAATTATTACTGTCCAATATTATTATCCAAATGGTAAGTGTGACAAACAGCAAGGCTTATTTGGGGTGGCTTGGACAGTATCACTATATGCATGAAATGTACTCTAGAGCTTACATTAACTCTACATAAAGCAGCCACAGTTGAAAGGTTTAAAATATTTAATAATAAATAATGAGAACACAAAACAATACTTCTTACTACACAGTGCTAGTCAAGAGTTCAGAGATCACAGAGAAATGTTTAAAATAATACAGTAGAAAAGTTCTGACATCAATACAGAAAATAGCTAGACTAGCCTTCCTATTTCCTATCTATATCTAAGAGCAAACACAGTTCTAAAATAAACTTACATATAGAGCAAGGCCGTGCTGGTGATGTCAGTTCTGTAAAGAAATGCAAAATGCTCTGATTCCCTCTCTCTCTGTCCTCAAATTGATAACACAGTACCACTGACTCATTTCAGATTACGTCATTATTCTCTTGTTTCTCAGACTAACAAAAACTCAGAGTTTAACAGCCCTTTTGATCTTGCAGCTGGTCAGGAAGCCAGAGCAATAAAAGACATTATACATGTAAATTCTAGCCATTAACTCTGGTCTCAAAACAATAGGAGGAATTCCTTCATTCAGACATCTCGGCTCTGAGTTTTGAGATCAAACAATTATACAATGCTTGACTTATCAGCTTTCCTCCAGCAGAGTGCAATTTGGTTACATTTTTGGAGTTCAACATTTACCATAATTTTCTTACATTTAAGAGAACAAGCATGTGGCTTACATTAATTTTTACAAATGGCAGAATTATCTACAAAACCCTATCTAGCTAGGCTTCACAATTGTTACCGTGCAAAATAAAGGACTGTTAAGCCACAGAAACAATGGGAAAACAAAAGAGTGAATGACTATGGTATGTCTCAAAATTTTTACTTCTACTCCCCAAAAGACATGCTTCATATGCTTTGTGATGAAAAGACAAATGCAATACCAATGAGAAACTAAAAGGCTCATACTTTGTATGGGAGCTGAAGCAACTTCCAATGAGTCAGTTAGAAACATGTAGCATATCATAAGGAAGTATGTATGTGCTTAGTAGCACATTACATGACTGAGGAGGACAAAGCAGTGCTGTGCACTCACAGTTGTACCATAATGGCAAAAGTGAATGCTGGTGTACTTAGTAGTGCATCCCATGGCACAGCAACACAAAGTAGTACAATGCACTCACAGCTGTACCATAATGTCATCAGGGAGCACTGGTGTGCTTAGTAGTGCATCCCATGACATACAGGCACAAAGAAGTGCAAAGCATTCACAACTGTACCATAATGTCATTAGGAAGCAATCTTGTACTTAGTACTGCATCCCATGACACAGTGGGACAAAAGTAGTTCTGTGCAATCAAAGTTTTACAATAACTGCATGAGGGAGTGCTGGTGCACTTTGTAGTCCATTCCATGACAGAGTGGTACAAAGCAGTACTAAGCACTCAGAGCTGTACCATAATGGCATAAGGGAGATCTAGCGCACTTTGTAGTGTATCCCATGACAGAGTGGTACAAAGTAGTGCTATGCACTCACATCTGTACCATACTGGCATAAGGGAGCACTGGTGTACTTAGTGGTGCATCTCATGACACAGCTATGCACTCATCACATCTGTATTATAATGGCATAAAGGAGCACTGGTGTGCTTAGTAGTACATTCCATGACAGAGCGGCACAAAATAGCTCTCTGCACACATAGCTGTAGCTTAATGGCATCTTTATTTTTTTTCATAATTATTGTTTTCTCTCTGTAATACTGTGGTGGTGGTGCTGCGGTAGCATTGTTGTCTCACAGTAAGAGTTCCTGTTCGATTCTCAGCTAGAGCGTCTTCTGTGTGGAGACATGTGTGAATGGGCCTACGTTCGTTGAAGGCTGTGCGTCAGAGCTGGCAACTCGGCACATAAAAATCTATTGCCAATCATTAACAGACCGGAGTTCCATTGTGGCGACCCCTAACCGGGAAAAGCCGAAAGACACAACAACAACAACTGTTTTCTCTCTGTAACTGAAGTCAAAGGACTTGGCATACAGGTTGAAATTCACAGAAGAGTGCTGCACAGATTTGCATGTCTTCTATAGCTCTGTAGTGATGCATGGCAGAGAACAGAATAATTACAAATACAAATGGGGGCAAGGAATGTTTTGAAGGAGACAGCTCTGCTCAGTTGCCAATAGATGAGCCATGCAACATTTATGCAAATACAAAATCCATCCAATGGCAACATTCTCAGAGAAACAAAGCAGGAGGACTATATGTGTCATCCACATAACTGCAAGGGTTAGACACCCCACTGCACATATCTCATGATAAAAAGATGTATACATCTACAGCCATTAATGAACTTTTTATGGTGACTGTTCCTTTAATTTTTTTGTTACTTGTTACACTTGTGGCACCTTTTAGTGTTTTTATACCAGGAAGTTAAACTGATACTATGTTTCTGATTAAGTTCCTGTTATATTGGAATGAAAGCATTTAAACTGTGGATTAAAGGTTTGTTTGTGACTCCTGGTAAGGTGTTTTGCTTATTTTATTTCTTTAGGACAACTATTTACTGAGGACTTGTAGCATGCACTTATGTAGGCAAGAAAGCCTGCTATTTGAAACTCATACAATAGCAAATGGAAAACCTTATCTATTTGGTGCCAACAGCATAACCAGCACCCATTCCCTGGTTTTACAATACTTGTGTAAGTTACTATCCTATGGCCTTTCTTTCCCCTCTATCAAGGTTCATTTATTGGCCATTTCAGCATGTCTGCCCATGGATCCTCCTCTTTCAGTGCATTCTCATATCAATATATTTTTGCAAGGGGGTTTTGCATAAGAGGCCTCCAGGAAAACCAATGACTCCACCTTGGTATCTTAATTTTATGTTAGGGAAGATAACATTTGCTCCATTTGAACCAGTTAACGTGGCTTACTTGAGGTTCTTAACATGGAAAACAGTTTTACTGACTGCTCTGACCTCTACAAGAAGGTTATCTGAGTTAACGGCTCTTATGGTGAGTCAACCCTATCTTATTTTCCGCCAGTACAAAATTTTTTTGAGAAATGATCCTTCTTTTATGCATAAAGTGATAGCCAAGTTTACTTTAAATCAAACTCGCCATCTCTTTACTTACTTTCCTTAACCAAAAAATGAGGGGAAGGATACTCCACATCTTGGATGTCCACAAGCAACTCCGGTACTATCTTGCCAGAACTTCACCTTTCAGATCTTTGCATTTATATTCATTCTTGTGAAGGCATGAAGAAATGAAGAGGGGAGAACCTGTGTCAAAGCAGACTATTTCCAAATGATTGTCTAAGGCTATTACCTTTTGTTATACACAGCACAAAAAAAAATCCAAGCAGGGTTAAGGCCCACTCTACCAGGGTCTTGGCTTCATCTATGGCTCTTTGAAAAGAGTTGGATTCTAGAAATATTTTAGAAGATGCAACGTGGTACTCTGTACATACTTTTACAAAGCATTATAAGTTTGATTCTTTCACTAGGTCTAGATCAAGCTTTTCAAGGACCATTCTCCAGGGAATTCTGGCCTCTTCTCCTTCCACCTCCCAAATGTAGTAAACTACAGTAATCTACCCGCATAGTTAAGGCTACTGCATGCAGCAGTGATCAATATGATGAACATTGCACAGCTGAGTTCGAGTTGCCTGATAGTCTGGATATGTGGAAGGTGCCCTAAAGCTTTGGAAGCTGGCCAGCTGTCATATTCTTGGCACAATAAAACCCATATAGCTAAGGTTACTGCAGCAGCAATCATTCAAACATCTACTGTTATGGTGAGTTTAGTTACATGACTGTACTATTTGTTTTATGATGAGGCTCTTCATTTGTTGTAGATTTGGGGTGCAGCACAATCTGCAGTCATTAATCCTGCCACTCTTTTTGATAAAATTAGGCCACAGCTGTAGTCATGTTTACAGCTACATTCCACTTGCCAAGAAGCAGACATTAGACTTGAAGGCGCTTTACATTACACTTTTCTTATTGTCTAGTGGCTACAGAGAACTGAGTCTGGAGAAAATTGAGTTTACCTTTTGTAGTCATGGTTGGCCAAAAGATGTAACAATTAATTTGGTGCAACATGCAACTTCAGTTACAGAGTTCCTTCAGCAGAAATGTAGGAGTATGGATCTTGAGAACATAGATGCTGATTACAGCTCAGGCCATTGAAATTTCTGGCAGGAACTCTTTTTTTCTAGTTTTGAAATTAACTATTACAGTGATAAAGTTTTCTGTCACTGAAGGCCTGTAACTCTTTTGACATGCTTGCTTGTTTTACATGCCTACTTAAATTGAACTGCATGCATTAATTTTGCTATTCATGCTCTCTACCCAAACTTAATCTTATATTCCATTTTCAACCCTCCTGCATCTGTTAGATAATTTGTCCCCCACCCTTTACATCAAGGTTTTTCACTTGTCTTTCGTACAGCTTATCCCTGCATTACAGTTATGAGTGTAAGCAACTGACCACAACTAGAAGGAACTGTACACTAAATTTCCCTGGGTCCACTGCACTCAACCCTCAAATTTATGAATTAAAAAGTGTTGCATATGTAGGTTTCCCCTCTGTATTACAACAAGCTTCTAACTGGTTATACTAACTTATGAATTAGGAAAAGAGGGTTGTAGTATGCACACTGGCTGAACTGCAACTTCTGCCCAGATGTTTTGTGCCTCACAAACATTGCCCACAGTAGTTTACCGCTGAGGCACAGGACAGACAATTACTTTTTCCACTATTACCTTCTCTGTCTTCAGTTATCACACTCTCTCTCTCTCTCTACTGATTGTTTCTCTTGCCTTTGGTCTCTTTCTGGTGTAGCCTTTGATATGGTTTCCCATAGCAAGCTTCTAAATGCTCTCTCTGAACTAAACTTTTGTCAGTCTACTCTTGCCTGGTTCCAGGATTACCTTACTAGATGCCAGCAAGCAGTGTCTTGGCAACAGACTTTATCACCCCTTCTACCAATGACTCTAGGTTCCCCCCAAGGCTCAGTCTTAGGCCCACTATTATTCTCAATATTTACAAACAATCTCCACACCTCAACCCCATGAGCCTCTCTCATCCATCTCATCAATATGCAGACGATTCAACAGTGGTATGTGCTGCTCCCTCAATCCAAGAACTACATAATCTAACACAACAATCCTTCCTAGCAGTTAAGACCTGGCTTACAAACGCTCAACTAATTTTAAACCCCCTCAAAAAAACTTATGATTTTCCAACCCTCTAAATCAGCTTTATCCACTAACACTTTCAGCATTGTATCACTATACAACACCATCATCTCCCCATCACCATACATCAAACTCTTAGGAGTCTAAAATGGATTGCGACTTAAATTTGACATTCACATTTCACAAACAGTAAAACAAAGTACACAAAAAACTCAGAACATTGTACAAGAACAAACACTACTTCACAAAAAATACTAACGCTATTGCCCAATCCCACTTAATCTCTACACTGCTGTATGCAGCTCCCATACTCACAAATCTAAAAAAAATCAGAACTACCAAAACTTGAATCCTGTTACAACAAAACTGCTAGATATGCTACAAACCTACCAGCTAAAGCTTACCATTGTTTAGCACTCAAGCAACTCAACTGGCTAGAGCTCCCCCACCTCCTTCATTACAACCAGTTAACCATGGCCCATAAAATACTCTCTGAACCTGAGAAAATACCTGCCCTACAAATATCACTTCAATGTTATGCCACAAACAGAACCCTACGCTCCACTAACAAACACCTCAGAAAAATTAATTTAACGAAAAATCAAGTAGGAGATTCCCTCTTCTCAAATTATATAGGAAAAATCTGGAATGCACTACCAGAAAACATTACAACTATTATATTGCTAGCCCGGTTTAAAACACTAAAAAACACTTACTAAATAAATGGCTGTGTCCTTGCTCTGCTCCTGACTAATCTTTCCCTCTGACAGTGCTACTACCTTTGCTTCGCATACTAATTAAACCATCCCCCACTGTCCACTCTATTACCTATACTTCTTTGCATACTAACATTACACAGGACAAATCCATTGTAGAGCTAATAAAATATTGACTTGACATTTCAATTTCTTTGTAAACTATATTCATAAACTGTAATGTCAGACTGGTCTCTTTCCACTGAAATATAAAATGTTGCAATGTCCCTCTACTTATGTTTAATCTCTGGTTTCTTATTATTTTTATAACCTCATTGAGCATTTGCACGTTTTAATCCAGTAATTTAGCTTTTGTATAGCTGATATACAAACTGCTCTTATCTAGTTTTTTTTCTATATGTTGTTTACTGATATATTGCATTTCTGTATGTTGTTTCAATGTGGAACTTTTCTCCCCGGGCCTCCACTGAAAAAGGACAGGTGTCCAGTCGGACGTTCCCGGTAAACAAATGTAAAATAAATAATAACAAATAAATACTTGCAATGTGGACCATTCAGCTCTATTCAGAATTCCCTAACTTTTTCAATAAAATAAATCTTTTTAGCCTTTAGCGTTACAGGAAAGGAGAAAAAAGAGCTTGCACTTAATACACTGTACAAAAACAGTGTGGGATGAGGGTTTCCTGCTTTGAGACTGACATGTACAGCTTGGTTTTGAATGGTTAACAGCACGCACAAGAGCAGGCAAGTACAGCAAGCCAGGTACAATAGAGTATATTTTTGCTTGAATAGTGCATTACATTTCTAAGGCTATGCAAAATTTAGTGTAGAGGTGGTTAGATGTTCTGAGCTCTTACTAAACTACTTCTTGTGCCCGAGGTGTGGTTGTATCCACTTTCATTTGCCTAGTACGCAATTCTAAGCAAGTCATTAAACCATACAGTGCTCTTAGGTCACTCCTTAAAATAGTCAACTACATCCAGTGGGCTTATCTGGTCAAAATAAGTAAAATCTATTGATTACAGATGCAGTTAGAATGAGAAAAACCTTAACCATTCAACCCATGAGTCAAAGACAAGTGGCAACTATGGGGTGGGCTGGATCCTACTGTTTAGAATACAGAGAGGGTGGTTGAACAGGATGACTACTGGGGCAAAAAGAGTAAGTTGGGAATGCAGAGTAACCAGACATTTACTATATGTGATGGGAAAAGGCAGGAGGATTAGCAGCTGCAGGAGAAGAGCAGTGTTTAGACAATGCTATGAGAGTTAGTTGTGGAAAGGTAGAAATGGTGGTGATGCATGTTCTTTCAGAGTGCTTGTGGTTACCCTGGACCAAATAGTACAGGAGATTCCTCAAATTCAGAACAAGGAAGTGACACTTCCAGTTTACCTCCTAACCCTTTGGGCTCTAAATATCTTACCCCAGTAGTGCCTTTCCTAAAAACCAGAGGCATAAAAATTTACTCATATTTAAATACTGCCTTCTCAGTTTTAGAAAGAGACGTAGGAGAAGTTTCAGTGTGCTCTAAGCTGTGTTTACAAAGTGGGGTTTTCTCTAAGCATGACCAAGTCAAGTAAAGTACCCAGCACATTCAAAGTCTTTCTAGGTCAGAACCATAGCTAGGTTGTCTGGCACTCTGTACAGCTCCTCAAACTAGGGTTGTAGGTCAGAACCATAAGTAGGTTATTTGACACCCTGTGCAGTTCCTCAGACTAGGGTTCTAGATCAGAACCATAGCTAGGTTATCTGCCACCCTGTGCAGCTCCTCAAACTAGGGTTCCAAGGACAGAACCATTACTAGGTTATCTGGCACCCTGTGCAGCTACTCAAATTAGGGTCTCCTCAACTCAAAGATGATGAGCAGAACAGCTCTTCTGCTTGCTACAAATGTAACAAACACATTTCTACAGTTAAATGTAATGAGAACTACAGTGTTTCAGCCATGACTGCAACAGCAGTAACATTACTGCTGGTCTTGCAAACCCAAGGAATCAGCAACTGTAGATTATTCCCCTTAACAACTTGCCCCGCTTTTCTTGCTTTATTTATGGCTTTGTTCTGCATACCTTAAGGCAAATACAGAATAGGATCTTCTTATCAACAGAAAAACGTTCTTTGTAGAGTATTTCTTTCTGCAACAATAACAGATGACAGTCTTCAAAGCAAGGGGGTCCCTCAGGTCCCCACATGGAGTCATTCATTTTTATGGTGCCCCTGAAAAGACATCTTGGAAGAAAAGTTCAGTGGCAACTAAACAGCCTATGTGAGAGAGATTCTAGCCCCTAGATAAGGAGCTTCGTGTCTTGCCATGCATACAGAGAGTTTGCAAATCAAGATCAAGGTGGGGAAACCTTTTCAGATGCAATGTGACAATAAACCACTCACTACTAATTCTTTTGAACTTAGCTTAGGGGGTGCACACACTTGCAACCTCAAGATGCAGAATCTGAGAAATATGAAATAGAAGAAACAGTATACTGACCCCAAAGAGATATTAAAAGTGAAACTAGAAATGACATTGTTCAAACAGATTCTGAAAGCAGAAGCTCTGCACCAGATCAGATTCACTTATATCCCTTTGAAGACAACCAATGCGCATCTGGGAGTTAACTTTGCTGTCAAATGAGTCTAAAACCCTTCATAGTTTCCCTCAGAACTCAACAACAAGTTGAGTTCTTTGGACAAATAAAGTCTACCAAAGCCAAATTTGAAATAAATTGAGGTAAATTTGGCCTCCCAGCCTAAAGACAACCACAAGGCATTCTTTAGCTATGTCTGCAACCTCAAAGGCAGTACATAATTGTGTATAGAGCTCATTGTTAATGAAGCCAGATATACTGAGTCAGAAGATGTACCAAACTTACAGGCAGACAAATTCAGCTCCACCTTTAACCATCTCTCCCCCTTAAACTCCTATTAGGAAATACCAGCAAATATAACTGCCCCCACCATCACTAGGGAACAAGTCCTCAATGTTCTCTATAAGGCCAAGAACACTGCATTTATGGGTTCAGCGAATATCCTAGGATGCCTTCAACATAGCATGAAATATGAAATATCAGGCCCTCTAGAATTGCTAACTGTAGCCTCCAAACAGGCTATAAGCCTAATGAATGGAAAACAGCAACAGGCATCCCTCTGCACAAAGGTGGGCCATCTACAGACCCTGGAAACTACAGACCCATAAGTCTCATATGCAAAGTCATGGAAAGAATTTTCATGGAAATGATCAATAATGACATAGGAACCCTCCAGACACTGGACCCAACCCAATTTGGTTTCATCAAGGGCAGATCATGCCTACTCAGCCTGGTGGACTTCTTTAAGAAAGTCACCAAAGCAATGAATGAAGGCAAAATGATTCACATTGCCTCCCTTGACCCAGGCTATGCATTTGGCATAATACCCTACTCTGGCATTGCTAACAAACTCAAGAGATTAGGTATTAACACTTATGTCATCTAGTGGATAGGCAGCTGGCTCATAGACAGGAACCAGGAAGTTAAAATTGGGGAGAGGACCTCTACAAAGAGGCCAGTTACAAGTGGAGTCCCTCAGGGATCATTCCTGGGACTGATCCTTTTTGGCATTTACTTATGTGAAGTCAAGCCCAATATCAATGGCCTCTGGCTAACTAAATTTGCAGATGATTGCAAATTAGGAGCAGTCAAAGAATCCTCCACTGACACAAATGTTTTCCAGGAAGGGCTGACACAGTCAAATAAGTTGTGTCAGAACAATGGACTGAAATTAAATGACAAGAAATACATAATAGTATCCTTCTGGAAGTCATCCACTCCTGGTAACTATCATTTTGACAACACACCCTAAGAGGTGACCTAGTAGTCAGGGACTTGAGGATACACATAGACAGTAATCTAGCCTTTAATCATCATGTGTTTACAGTAGTGAGGAAATCATTTTACATTGTGCAACTTATAAACAAAGGTATGGCACCTAGGTCCAAGGAGGTCATTGTTCCACTGTATCAGCATTCATCAGATCTATCATCGAGTACAATGCCCCCTTTGGTATGTACTTAGCCAAGCACATCCAACAATTGGAATGCCCACACAGCTTTCTCACTAAAAGAATATAGGGCATAAGTAACATGTCCCTGCAGACCATCTCAAGGCCCTATCCCTATATACTGTCTCCTACAGGCTGTTTAGGGCCGATGTATGCCTGGCATACAACGCTTTGTCAAAACCCACCCTAATGGACCTTCTGCATATCTGCAAAACAAACAGCACCAAAATTACCTGTTCTAGAGGCTTAAACCTTGCCTGTGATATAATTAGGACCTGATGGTATTACAGAGACTATACTATTTCTGGAACAGGCTCCCTATTCATATGAAGCAGAGTTCCTCCATAACCCAATTCAAGAGTAACTTGGACATTTGGATGGGGTACCAGAAATTCATCCCTGGTTTGGCACTTATGTCTCTAGTGGATACAGGCAGCCTACAAATGTATCACCTACCAGGTCTGTGCTTGTAAATATTTCATCTCCTAAGCCCCCTGCTTACACTTTTCACTTTTCAAGGGTACCAGAACTTGTCAGAGTTTGGGATGCATGGCTAGGCTTAATAAGGCTCTTGTGGTTTTTAGCCTAGTACATAGCTATGAACCTAGGAACAAGGAGGATGTGCTCCATAGACTAAGGCCAGCACTCACAAATGGCATCAGAATAAATCCATCTTGAGCAGCCTATTGGCAAAATGGGGGTACCACAGACAAACCTGTTTACTTCTGCAGACAACTGCCAGGTAGCAAAGTTCTCCACAAGACTTGTATAGAGAAAGGCACGGGGGTGAACACCTTCTCACTCCCATAGAACACCCTCTTTTTTGTGTCCTCTCAACTCCCCCTCTACCCAGGGGACTGTGGAAAGTTAGGCTACAATGGTCCCAGATAATTGTCATGGCCCCTTTCTGCCCAAGGCTGTAGTGGTTCTCCCTACTAGGGCAATAAGAAGGAAACTACTTTACACTCTGCCTCTGATGACAGATCTGTTGACCCATACAGTGGTATAGGGCTGCCCATGAATGCAAGTACTTGTGTCCAGTGTTCTTAACAAATTAACAAAGTAAAAAAAAGAAATACATACATACTGAGGAGAACAGAAGGGAATTACTGAGCACTTTCCTTTATGCACAGCAAGGTACCCTAGAGGGTATACTAAGGGTACACAGCTGGCCATGCATCTTACACTGTTGTTGTATCTGCATGTATACACACCAGTCTGAGAACCCAGTGCTCCACAAAAGGGAATACTGTATGTACTGTGAACCCTGCTGTTAGCACAACCAGCCAGGAATGAGTAACTCATTCAGAAAGGTACTGAAATGAACTGTGTTTATAAGCAAAGCTCATCTGCTTCTCATGTGAGTTTAATGTTCTCTGGATGATGTAAAAACAAATCACATTACTTATTCATATTGGCCTAAGCTACTGTAAATATACACTAATTCTGCCTCTGTCAGTGTTAGGATGTTAAGTGATACAGCACCAGCAGATCTGTATGAGTGGCACATGAAGGAAGCAGTTTTATCTAATGTGTTTGTAGGTTTCCTGCTGAAAGTCCAAGGACCACAGCTGCTATTTTCGGAAAAGCAAGACTAAATGTGAGATGAAGGAAGCATGTACTAATTCTATAGTAGCTGTAACTGCAACTCTGAGGTACAGTGGTCTCTGTGTTAGATTTTACAAGTAGCGAGGATGGGGGGGGGGCACAATCCTTCACTCCCCCTATCAAACAGATTTTAATGATATAGTGAGATATGACATTCTGTATTTATTTTTTCATTTGTACCTTTTTTTTAAGTTGAAGGACTCACAATTATGGGTCTCACACTTTCACCGTAGAGCATGTTTGTGTGTAACATATAGTAATACAGAAATGAGCCAGTGTGCTAATCATTTTTTCAGGGAAAATTTGCATATCTGCTATGATGTCAAGGTAAATGGAGGTTTGCAAATATCTTTGAAACTGTACTTCAATTAATAATGTAGATTGTTACTGCAACCATGTACATTTAAGCAGAAATGTGCTGCATCATTGCATCACAGAGTTCCTGTCCTGATTATGAGAGGTGTATCGCTCAGGGAAAATATAGTTCGCTTGAATAATCTTTACTGTATTTTACATAATGAAAAGCTAAACATGTGAGTCCACTGTCAGTCAGAGAGCTACAAGGTTAATATGTCATATTGTGGTTTCATTTTGAGCTAAGGTATCTGCTATGTAAAGAAATTCTTACAACATGCTGAAAAGGTATGTTATTAATCAGAGTCAGACCAAAAATCAGCTTATGAGGAAAAAAAATAAACTGTGTTTATTTTTGTGGAAGCTGGAGTTTGAGTGTGTATGACAGAAGGTGAACATTAAAATCATCACTGTCAGTTGCTTAATCTGAAAGACACCTTCTTCTCTAGACAGCTGGTTAAAAAAACAGAGCTTACTAAATTTTCCAAGAACACAAAAATATATTGGCAAGACAGCCACTTTTGGCTTAGTACAGTTCCAAACAGGTGTTTTGGCCAAACAAAGCAATGTCTGTGCACATAATATCATGTATCTTACAAAGCTTAAACAAGTGCACACTGTACTGCATATCAAAATATGTGCAGTGACTACAAATTGGAGTTTTTGGACTCCTAGAATCACGACTCTTTAACATGCACGATAAACTGGCTCTTAAAGAAATTCTAGCCAAATAAAATAGTGTGTAAAATGTTTGGCACATAAGCGCTTGTAGCTCCGAGATTCTCATTGCCAATATTACAGCAACTAAGAACAAGTAATTTAGGGCAGGAATGTGACATTTAATGTGATTGCACACATACACATGCATATTCAAACTGTGAAACATACATATTCTAACTGTACAAGTTATACATTCTTAATAGTTCTCTTTCTCTCACTCAACTTCTTTACATTAGGTCAACTGACACACTTGTGTTTTTTTAAGAACCTAAAAGCAGCACTAAGTCTGAAGTATAAAAGCCTGCATTATATACCTGAGATGCACTTCAATATAATTCATATCTGCAAGTTTCTTGGTCATCTTCCAAAGCCATGCTGGGACATTGAAGGTTCTGGACTAGCACTATTAGCTACTTTTTATTTTCACAGATCTCTACAAACTATTAAAAAGTGTTGTTTAAATTACTTTCTAACTAGACTGTATACTCTAAGACACTATTCTGATCAAGAAATGTATATTTTGCAGTCAGAGCCCTATAATATTGACCACTTCTCCTCCACTATCCTCACATTAAAAAATATATACAAATGTTTCCATGTGTTTGAAAAAAAAATTCTGCATTACATACAAATCTACAGTGGAAGTTTTTGTCATCTATAAGCTGTACTGTTTCTGAGAGCTCAGCTCATAAAATAAAATGAACTCACTCCCCTATCTCTCTCTCTCTCACACACACACACACACACACACACACACACACACACACACACACACACACACACACACACACACACACACACACACACACACACACACTCTAGGACCAGAAGATAGCGGCAGCTAAAATTCGAATGTCTGATTATGATAAAATGGTCTTTTCTTATTTATTTTATTCATCCTTTGTTGATCAGGTTAGTCCCGCTAGGCTAGTGGCTTCTTTTCAGGAGAGACCCGAGGGGATATTTATACTACTAGGGGAAATCTGGCCAGGGCATCTGGGAACTTCCTCTACTATTTGGAGCTCAAGAGCTCCTACAGCAGCAAGGAAGTGGCTTAAAGAAAGCTGCAGCATGAAGGAAGAGAGAAAAGCTGTGGAGAGTTTGGACGTGGAAAGTGAGAATCTGGAGAAAAAAATGTTCGATATGGCACTTCAGAATGTAAATAAAGATTCCCGTGTGGTGGATGTTACAAATGAGCAGCATTTAGCCGTCTCCATGGAGAAGAAAGTAAACAAGTGTGTTGAAGTGGTGCAGAGAACAGAACTGGTGTCAGGAGGGGTTGCAGATAATGTTCTGTTAAAAATAACACAGCAGGATGATCTGGGTGACAGTTCTGTTGTTTCATGGGGTGATGAGATGGCAGATAGCTTTTGAAAGTGTTGAGGATACTAATGTGGAAAAGGAACTACATGATGTCACAGCTGCGAATGTTGCAATTAAAACTTATACAGCAGTGACAAAGTAAAAGAGAAAGCAGCAACAGAGGAGATGTCTGGTTTTATGGCAACTGATAATGCAGTAACTAAAACACGTGCAGACCTGACAGCAGGCAAAAATGAAGAGCAGCAACAGACTTTTTAAAAAGAAGTGAGGACCAGCTGTGAGAATAAGAACAAAAAATGACACTGAAATCAACAGATGCTATGCATGGGGCAATTTGGTAAGTGCTCTGGGTTTTAAACCTCAGGAAATTCTGCCTTTTATAAATGTAACTTTTTGTGATTTAACATTTGAGACTTTTGGACTGAAATTTCTGGAACTGTGTAAGAAAAAGAAGGGCATTTATCTGTGGAACAATTATTTGTTTACTGATAGTAACCTGAATGTTAAAAAATGTTACTTTGCAGTTTAGACCTGATGAACTGGAAGATGATGCTAAAAAATGCATTCTGGGTCTGTGTAAAACTGGTGCTAATATTATGAAAGTTAGAAATCAGAGAATCTTATGGAATAGAGGGTGGAGTTTAGAAGCTGTTTTGAAATATAAAAAAAAAAATGTCAACTTAAGCTAGATATATACAAGTACTATGTGTTCCTGCCCTTATATCTGGTTGTGTGAACTCTTACTAGTGCTGGAATAAAGGGAAAGAATAAGACAAGAAAAAAGTAAAGAGGAAAAAAGGAAGAAAAATCCGAGTTGTGTATAAACTAGTTTGTTGTTGGTCTTGTGACAGCAACAGCAACAATTTTCCTCTGGAAGAACTAGAAGAGCTTATCCTCCCTCACACTCCTTTTTTTCAGTATCAAGTTCCCTCTTCTTTGTTCTTCTCTGGTATTTCTCCTTACAGAATGCAAATGTTCAACAGAATGTGCTAAGCATCAGTGTACTCTACAAACAATTAACTGAAATAAACAGGCCATTTTCAAATATACAACAAAAGGCACGCAATGAAAACACAGAACTGCTGTCCTTCACAGTTTACAGTTCATCCTGGCTGTGATACCCAGCTAACCCAGTCTTCTCCCAAAAAAGGGTCCACTGCAAAGTTAATTTCCATAATGAACTAAATTGCATTTGGGTTCAGGTGTTTTCATAGTCATTAAACAGTTTTGGGGCAGCTATACTTGTTTCTGAGGATTCAGTTTTAACCCCCCCATGATTGATCCATAGTGCTGACTTCTACCATAATCTCTTTTGCAGAGAAAGACATGTTTCTTGCCCTAGGGCTGTGCCATTCAGCACTGAGGACATTATCAACTCAAATCTATTATGACATGGAATGTCCTGTGTTGACTTGGACTCTTCAGCTTGGAACGATTTACAAATGTGGTGAAGGTTTAGCCCCCCCCCCCCTTTTCCTGTCTTCTGTTTCTGAGGCTTTTTTTTTTTTTTTTTTTTTTGTTTTTGAAGATGCAGATGCTCAGCAATCTCTGTTTTTATTACTACAGGTACCCTGGACATTGCTGGAAATCGTACATTTACTTTAAACCCTAGGTCACAAAACCTCTTCAAATAAAGGACCATTTGCTTTCTTTTTGAGTAGAGGGCTGAACTGCAGTCAGGGGTTACCCTCACTGTATGTCTAGAAATTTGGCATCTGTTGCCATGATCTCTAATTGCTGTTATGATCAATTCTCAATTAATGTATTTAAGGTACTTGAAGTTTATGTGTATGGATATGTTATTATTGTGATTTCTGTGTGTAATATGGTACACTCTTTCTATTACAGGAGGCAGTTTGTTCAGAAGGTATCAAAGCTCCGTTTTAATGAAAGCTAATGGGTCCACACTTTCCAGCACTTTGGGTAAACCGGTAACCCTAAGGTTATTGCATCATGCACTGTTCTCCAAGTTGTCAATTTTTAACTCTGATTTCTGCATCTGGTTCTGTACCTCTTGGTATTTACTGGAATTCAAGTTCGAAACCATGCATGGATCAAGCAGTTCAGTTTGCTTCATGGCTAGTATTGTTTCAGTTATAGTTGGTTTTGCTCTGTGAGAAGTAGAGACGGCTCTTTTGCTGAATACCCATTGTTATGGATTTTAGTAGGTCCATCAGGGAATCTAGAGTGACTCTGACACCTTACAGCTCCTTAGTGGCCAACACAAGGTGGTTAGTATACTGCTGGACATGGAGAGATCTGCTGACATTCTACTTAATTCTCTTAAGTGCATTGGACTTCTTGTTCTGAATGCCAGTGTCTTTTTCTGTCTTTATTGGTTGCCATCTCAACAGTTAAATTTTCTTTTTAGGTTAAATATGACATATATACAGACAATAGGGAACCAAGCAACATGCTTATCTGTCCTCTCCATGCTCTTTGTGCAGGATGCCCAAGACTTAGACATCTCTGCAGTGAGGTTGTGGGAAGGGGGATTCAATAGGGACAGTGATAAAGAGTTTGTGAACATCCTGCAACTGTTTTTTCATCTGGGATGGTATCCTATTGGCCGTAGGCAACACAATATCACTGGTGTACAGCAGTCAATTTATATATCCCAGGCAAGGATATTAATAAAAAGTGAGAATGGAAGGGGGCTAAGGATACATCTCTGAAGGACCGCAGATGTGGTGCTCCCAGTCTGAGTGGATTTGTTTGCTCTCAACACTCTGAATGTTCTACTGTGCAGATAGTTTTGGATCCTTGTACTACTTCAGAGGAGAAGCCAATGTTAGTGAGTCTGGTGGTTGAGTTGTATGGTCAAAAGCTCTCTAAAGTCTAGGATGATCGCACCTGTAAGTTTACTCTGCTCAAAATCAACTAGAATTTGATGTGCTAGTGAATAAGTAGCTGTTAGTGTACTGACATTTGGATAGATGCCATGGTATCTGTAAGGATTTTATGATGTATTTGAGTATCTAGTCATAAAAAGTTTCTCCAGTACTTTGGTGATGGGGCAGAAATTGGCAACTGGAAAAAAGTCACTACGTGTGGTACTAGAGGAACACCTTAAGTGGAATAATCAGAGTATGACTGAAACTATGTGGAAGGATTCTGGTTGTTAGTGAAAGACTGAAAATATGAACTAATGCCTGCTAAGGGCATGCCCAGCTATTCTGGGAATTGCTCGGTGTATTATGTGGAAGACAAAATAGCCAGTATCCAACTTTTTGAGTAGCATTTCAACCTGTGATTTGTTTGTACTTTTGTAGAAGAAGAATGAGAGCTAGCTGAGAATCCTATGAAGAGGAGACACTGGCTGATAAGAAAGGAGAATGGAGAATGATAGTTGACATGGATTAGGAGGACACCCTTATAATATTTACTTTAGGTTGTGTCATTATTTCCTTAGTCACAGTGACACTTGTCTCCAGGTTTTGGGAAAAATCTTTGATTTGCCAATGTTTTCTACAGCTTTCTGAAGTTGTTTTCATTGACCTAGTTAGGTATTATGTAGATTGCAGGCCTTGTCTCTAATTTTTATTAGTTGATCAAGATTGGGGTAATCCAGGGAGAATGATCCTTGAATTCATATTCTTTTAGTGGTGTATAAACAGTCATATAGGTTTGGGCTTGCTATAAAACATGCCGATGGCAGAAATGGGGTCAATACATTGATAAAAGGAGTCCCAGTCCTATATGGATAAGTCACTGACTGACTTGATTATTATTATTTGAGGCTTAGTTTTATGGCATTTGGAAGACCAAATAGACAGCATGGCACAGTGATCACTAAAGGAGTGTGATAGGCCCTGCAGTTGTGTTTTATGTGGGATGTTGGCAATAACAACGTCACCAAAGTGAGGTTTTTTTTTTTCAATTGGGGTTGGGTCAGGTACCTTTGAAGATAAGTTGGGTGGCATTCTGAAAACAGGTGGCTCTGTGCAATTCATTTCTTAGAGTTCCTTTTCCAGTCAATATTTAGATCACCTATTAAGACGAGTTGATGATGTTTATGAGCCATCATTATGACAGGAACAGTGGTTCAGATATTAGTGTAAATGCTGTACAGTTCTGTTCTCGGTTGGGATGCCTTCTATGTGGAGGTTGCACATACCCCATGTGTACTTGTGGATTTTTTCCCCAATGCTCCAGTTTCTTTCTACATTCTAAAGATGTGCTTTACATGAGTTAATGAGCCATCAACTTGTCACAATGTGTTTGTGTGTGTGTATCCTGTGATAGGCTCATACCCTGTTTAGGATTACTTTCACTGCTTCCATGTGTGTGTGTGTGTGTGTGTGTGTGTGTGTGTGTGTGTGTGTGTGTGTCTCCATCCTGTGATACACTCATACCCTGTTTAGGAATACTTTCATTGTTTCCATTTGTGTGTGCATGCGCATGGGTGCGTGCATGTGTATGTGTGTGTGTGTGTGTGTGTGTGTGTGTGTGTGTGTGTGTGTGTGTGTGTGTGTGTGTGTGTGTGTGTGTGTGTGTGTGTATCGTGTGATAGACTCATACCCCACTTAGGATTACTTTCATTGCGTGTGTGTGTGTGTGTGTGTGTGTGTGTGTGTGTGTGTGTGTGTGTGTGTGTGTGTGTGTGTGTGTCCCTGTTTAGGATTACTTTCATTGCTTGTGTGTGTGTGTGCGTGTGTGCCCTAAGATAAACTCATGCCCTGTTTAGGATTACTTTCATTGCTTGCTGGGATAAAATATGGCACTTCAGTGAGCATGAACTGAATTAAGGGAGTTAACAGTAAATGAAACCTGGTTCAAGGCTCCTGAGAGAACCCCAGGCTATACCTCGTATCATGCTTTTCGGCCCCAAAACCCGGGCCGAACCACAAAGGGAGGGGGAGTGTCCATATTCATCAAGGACACCCATACCTCCAGGTTAGTAGCAACACATGAAGCATCAGAGACCATACAGGTGCAACTAACCATAGGCAAAACTGCTATACAACTGGTAGCATGTTACAGACCACCCTCCCAATCTCAAGAACCCCACTCAGCCTTCCTGAAGACATTGGAGGATATGAATGTATCACAAAATACCATCATACTGGGAGACTTCAACTACCCAAACATAGATTGGGTACATTATTCTAGCCCTAATACCCTAGCCCAAAGGTTCCTGGAATTCATAAATTCAAATGCACTGGAACAACTAGTCACCTCTCCCACTAGGGGAGATAATATACTAGACCTGATCATCACAAACATGGGGACAAAATGCTCCACACCGGAAGTATAGCCCTCACTAGTGAGATCTGACCACAAACTAATCACCCTGGATATTCATATCCCACCTCCACCCCCAGCACAAAAGACCACAGTGAAAAACTTCTCAAAAGCAGACTTCACTCTTCTTAAGACTGAGATGGTATCCTTTAAGCCCACTGTGCCAGTGGATACCACATCCCACAATGCCGAATCCTTCACAAATGCTTTCTATGGACATCTCCAAGAATGCATGGATCATGCAATCCCAAATAAAACCAAGTCCCTCTCCACCAAAGGTAAGCGTCCTGTCTGGTGGACCTCAGCCATAAACAAATTGTATAACAAAAGAAGGAAGCTACTGCATGTCAGAGCAAAATCCCATGAAGGGAAGACATCTCTGATCAACATTAGCAGAAAACTACGTTCTCTCATAAAAACATCCAAGGCCAACTTTGAGAGAAAAATTGCTAAGGACACTAAAGATAACCACAAAGCCTTCTTCAGCTATGTTAGAAACCTGGGCGGAAACCCTCAGATATGCTCAGAGTTGGTTCACAACAACAAAAAATACACTGAATCCACAGATATTGCCAACATTCTGGCTGACAGGTTCAGTGCAAATTTCTCCCCTCCCTCACCCCCCTCCCTCACCCCCAAAAGAAGAAATACTTATCCCAGCTGAATGTAATCTCCCTGTCATCTCAGATGTCCAAGTGAGAACCGCCCTAAACAAAGCAAAAAACACAGCATCAATGGGACCTGACGGTATCCCGGGTTGCGTGTTACGTGAACTCCAAGAGGAGCTAAACCCACACATAAAAATGCTATTTAACCTTAGCCTTACTTCGGGATATGTACCTGAACACTGGCATACAGCAACAGTGGTCCCACTCCACAAGGGGGGTGCCTCTACAGACCCTGGAAACTACCGTCCCATAAGCTTAACCAGCCTGGTCTGCAAAGCTATGGAAAGAATCATTATGGAACTCATAAACAGAGACATAGGGGACCTACAGACACTTGACCCCACCCAGTTCGGATTTGTTAAGGGCAGATCCTGCCTTTTAAACCTGGTTGACTTTTTCGAAACAGTCACTAGAGACATTGATGAGGGCAAAGCAGTCCATACAGCATAACTGGACTTGGCTAAGGCCTTCGACACAATACCCCACTCAGGCATCATAGATAAGCTCAACAGCTTAAAAGTAAACCCTTATGTCACTAGATGGGTTGCAAACTGGCTAAAGGACAGAACCCATAAAGTTAAAATTGCTGGAGCAATGTCAGACTCAAAGCCAGTCACAAGTGGTGTCCCACAGGGATCTGTCCTGGGACCCCTCTTGTTCGGCATTTATTTCTCAGATGTGAAAGCAAACATAGGAGGGCTGTGGCTGACAAAGTTCGCAGATGACTGCAAACTAGGCGCCATAGTCGATACACCAGCAGTCACACACATCCTACAAAAAGGCCTCACAGAAACGGACAACTGGTGCCGGAGTCATGGCCTTAAACTAAATGCCAAAAAATGTATAGTCATCCCCTTTGGGAAAAACAAAGTACCCACAAATTATCACATAGACAGCAACCCACTGAGTATGGAAAAAGTAATCAGAGACCTAGGGACCCAAGTTGACAGCGACCTCTCATTTGACACCCATGTTGCCAAAGTGGTTAGAAAACATTCTACCTTGCACACCTCATCATGAAGGGATTCACATCCAGATCCAAGGATGTCATTGTACCCCTATATTCCTCCCTCATCAGACCCATGATTGAGTACAATGCCCCATTTGGTATGTACCTCACCCGACATTTGCAACAGCTGGAGAGACCACAAAAGTACCTCACCAAGAGGATCAAGGGTCTCCAACATATGTCTTATTCTGCCAGACTAAAGAAACTTCAGCTCTATTCAGTAGCATACCGCCTGCTCAGAGGTGATCTCTGCCTGACGTACAAGGCCATGTCCAATCAGGATCTGATGGACATGCTCCACCTCAAAAAATCCAAATCCATCAGGACCATGAGAGCTAAAGACTTAAACCTCAGCACAAGTATGAATAGGACATGCTGGAGGGATAGATTCATAACCCAGAGGCTTCCCATGCTTTGGAATAAGATCCCAGTTCATATTAGGCAGAGCCCCCCACTGACTCTCTTCAAGAGAAATCTTGATGAGTGGATGGAAGATCGTAAGTTTACCCCAGGGGTCACATCTGTGTCACTGCTAGACAGGGGCACAGTAAACTAATTCTATTATATAAGGGGACCTTCATTGTGTCACTACTAGACAGAGGCACAGTATTCTAAATTTATTCTGTACATTTTTTGTACCATTTCATGGGGTGGCAAAAGCCACATCACTATGGCTAGGCTTACAAATGCCCCAGGGCAGATAGCCTAGTACTATACTATGAAACTATGAAACAGACAACAAATGATGTATCATAGTTAACTGATTTTTATCTCTCTCTTTTGGCAGTACAAGAAAATGCTGGACCTTGTTTATTTTTAGCCACAAATAATATTTAAATATTTATTCTGATAAGTGTAAGGAGCAGATTTGTTTAGACTTACATGCTACAGTACTGCAGCAATTATTTTATATTAAGTACTCAAGATAACACTTGTGTTCATAAGAAAACTGGTTATTTGTATACTAGAGGTGCACATACTGAGGAACCAAAAGCCATTTGTTAACAAAAAAAAAAAAAAATAATATATATATATATATATATGTATACATTTTACTCTCTGTAATGTTAAAATAGCTTATCCAGGAAGCAAATACTACACTAGTTTATTTATTTTCTTTAATCATTTTATTTAACATTTGTTGAGCAGGAAAGTCTGACTAGGACAGAGCCTATTTTCAGCTGAGGCCTGGAAAGAAACACTCCAGACATGTCTTTGGAATGTGGGAGGAAATAGTACCCAGAGAAAACCCATGCGAATGCATGGAGGATATGCAGACTCTGCACAGAAGGCACCCCAGCCAAGAATCGAACTGGAGAACCTCTTGCTGTGAGGTGACAACATTACCTGCTTCACCACTGCACCGCCCACAGATATCTCACAGATATTATGGTATGGCAATCATTGCCTCAGGGAAAGAGCCCTGACTATTATCCAGGTGACCCTAGTTTGATTAGAAGATCAGGTACATGCAAACGAGGATAGGTGTACCCATCCTGTAGAAAAGGGAAGGCACATGCGCAGGGGCATATGCTGATTGGCAGGATCTTCCTGCAATGACCAGAGGAAACCTTCATATACTGCCTCATGTGAGAAGTATGGGGGAATGGCATCTTGCTGATGTCAGTCTCTTGCAGAAGTCAGAAGTGGTGCATTGCTAATATTCATTCCATACCTCATTTATAGGTTGTCCCTAGGATGACACAGGAAATAGGATTCAAGGGACAAAAACTCAAACTACCCCAGATGGCTATCTTAATGCTGTCTCCTCTCAGTTGACCTTAGCTTAGTGGTAAGAAATGAATGAGTTGATTTCTACTTGGGGTAGATGACCAGCATGCAGTGGAGGCAAAGTGTCCCCAAAAATATTACCGTATAGTATCTTGACACAGAGATTGCAACCACAGCAACAAAGGTGGAGTTGACTCAGTAGAATATAAAACTGTACTCTGTACAGGTTGAAAATTGTTGCTGGATGATACATATTTTTTTCCTCTCAATGTTTTTATCTCCCCTTTGTATGTCAGCTATCAGTTTCTCTTAAGTCATATCCCCAGGAAAAGAGCTGTCATACAACTAGCCATCAAGGTGTTTTTCCAGCTTCTTATCCTACCAGTTATCTCACAGCAGATTTTATAAGCAACACTTCCACCAAGATAGACTCATGAACCCAGCCTGTTTCCTTGCAAGCAATTATCCCCCACTATAGTATGGGTGCTGTTAGTGGACATTCATCCTTGACCCTTACACTCCCATTTAGGACACCTACCCTCATTCTAGGCACAGGCTGTCTTCACAAGGATGGCTGAGCTAACGTTGGTCACTCATTTCTACACTGTCCATCTGTCTCCTTTAGCACCTGAATCACTAACTTATCCCTGCTTGTCTGGGATGAAAACAGGGCTTTATCCTTCTGCACTGCAGATTAAGCTGTAGCCGGGTAAAATTTTAAGTAAATATAGTTAAATAAGTCACTTACATAAATGGTATTGTTAAAATGTAAAACCGTATTCAAATGTGTAGCCCCAGATATTTTATCTCCATATTTTTTTCTTTTTGTTTTCAAATACTATATACTCAAAGCCACCCATGAGACCAGTAATAATGTTTTGTGTTGTATCATAATTACTTCCTAAGAATAAGCAGCTCTTCTCTAGAACCTGCTATTTTGAGACTGCTTCCTGACATGCTGTGACTTACCAGCCTTTTTGCAAGAGTATCACATAACATAGTAATAATACAATGATGGGATGTCGCACTGTCTAGAGTTGCATCCAGTCTACAGAATGTATACCGAAAAACAGATCAGACTGAGAATAAGTGGGTTATGATGCAGGCTTTCTATATTTGGCTGTTAAACAACTGCATCATTAACTACAGTACAGTGCTTATCACTTAGTAGTTTATTTATTTGGTTAAGTTTTCTACTGGCTATTGTGCATCTATTACTGAAAGAAGGATGATGTCTCTGTTTCCAGTTTGCATATTTCTTAATTAACAGAAAAAGTTCACTCTGAAATTATTTTTGTTTATTTTGCGTCAAATGTAAAATTAACAAAATAAAGGTAGCTGTTGTTGTGTCTTTCGGCTTATTCTGGTTAGGGGTCGCCACAGCGGAACTCCGTCTGCTAATGATTGGCAGTAGATTTTTACGTACTGAGTTGCCAGCCCTGACGTACAACCTTCAACGAAGGAACGCCCATTCACGCATGCCTCCACACAGAAGACGCTCTAGCCAAGAATCGAACACGACAAAGTCTTGCTGTGAGGTGACAACGCTACTGCAGCACCACTACCGCAGGTCAACAAAATAAAGGTAGTATTTTATAATTTAAATGAATATTATTGAGTTTTTTTTCCTTCTGCCTGTTCTTACATCTCTCACGAGGACCAATGGAACAAAATCAAGGGCTGACAATGAACTTTGACCCACATTATCATTGTCTTTCTTGGGAAATCATGACCTCTAATTTTAACTTTTGGAGTCCCACAAAAATTGACAAATCTACAAAACCATGAAGATCAAGCAATTTTCAGGATGAATGACCAATGTTAGTGCAGCTACGCATCAAAGCAATGCAAGTCAGATTATCCTATCACGCCCCTTTGAAGTGTTTTGTTCTTAAAGTGATGGGTTACTTAACTGCTTTTGTTGTCTGCATGCTGCAGTATTTGTCAGACTGATGTGACCTGAAATACCATGGTTTCTTTCACAGAAAGCTTTTATCAGTGCAACCTACTTCAGCTGGCACTGAACAGTGACTGTTCCAGATAATTATTTTAAGTCGTGAAGAAGCAAGACCTGAAGATCTGAAGACATGACATTGTGCTTATTGTGATCTATAGCATCCATCAATCCAGCTATTCTGTATACCCACATTTTCAAGTCAGGATCTCAGAGAGGTGGCATCTATCCAACTAAGCAAGCAACAGCCTAAAGTAATACTCATGCTGAACCACCTGAAAATAGATTTTTTTCACAGTCATTTGGTCAATTTAAATAATTAAAACCCTACACCTCTCAGCTATCCCTAACTGTCACTTAAAATTTTATGTCACTCAATAAATTTGCGATTTTTTTTTCATACCTTTCAGAGCAAGAAATCTGGACACATCCAGAAATAACTGGGAGGACAGAGGTCCAGAAATATGGACAATTTTTAAATATCTCTCTTACAAACTTACAAAGTTGACTGAACAACAGTTTTTGCATTAGCAATGAAAAGTATGAAGTCTGAAACTCAAAATTCTGTCATTATATTCTGACTTTAATCCTCAAGGATTTGCCAGTGATTTGTCAGAAAACCACAACTTTATGAGTAACAGATCAAAAATATAAGCAAAAAATCTGGACAGTCTGCGAAAATCTGGACAGTTGAAAGATATTTATTTTTTTGTAACAAGATTATTGTTTTTTCCTGAATTCAAACCATATTAGTGGTTCTACATGCACTATAATAATGTTATACAGTATTAAACTGTTGATTTAGTTGTGGAATAATATGACCACACATATAATCTGTTTCAGGTTAAAGAATCCTGCCCCATAGCATGCATTAATTACTTCATGTTTCTTCAACATAAACATATCTGTCTTCCTGCTGCGAAACATTTAAGATGGCCAAAAATATAAATGTTTATGTGCATGAAATAAAAATAAGTAAGTGACCGCTTCTCAATTTCTTTCTTTCTTTTTTTTTTTGTTTGTTTTTTTGTTTACCTACAGCAGCAAATCTGCATCTGTACTGATTTTTCTGTTTGTTTTCTTGTTAGATAATGGAATGCAGGCTTTCAATTAAGTCCTAAATGTGACTGTGTAAATTAACACAAGTGAAGAACTTTCTGGTAGTACAACTGAGCAAATTTTTAATAGTTTTATTTAACAAGAGGTACATCATGAGCAACATTTCAAGTGCTAGCATGCAGTACAAGAAGAAGAGCAATTGAAATATTTCATAACCAGAAAAAAAAGGAGGGAAATGGTTCTGTAAAAGCTTACAAAGGAAATTGTGCTTTTAGTTCTATAGCTGGAATATGATCTATTGCAAGATGGAAACACTCCTATTTCAGATACATTAGCAAATGCTGCATGGGGCCATTCGGAATGGCAAGGTTTTTTTTTGTAATGAAGGCTCTGCTGTAGCTATATGGCATGGAGACACGGGGGACATTTGTATCTACTCAGCCTCATTTGCATTATGCTGGGGATGAGGTTAGCAGGACCTTGACAGCTGAAGAAGTGGGTGACAGCTGGGCAAACAGGGGAATTCATGACTCACTGTGACAACACAATGATATTAAGTTCCTCAATGAAGAGTAATACAAAAGTACTTTTAGAGGGACACCAGCAACAGTCCTGACAATTTAAGTGCTGATGAAATGAGCAAGCGATGGAGGTAAATGTTGGACAGACAGAGAAAATATGGAAGCACTGAAATACTCTTGGAGATCTGCTGTTAAAGAGAAGTTCTTAAATAGTTACTTGTCTTCTCTATAGTGTACTTTCAACTCACATTTAGAGTAGCTCCTAAGCAATTAAATATCAGCAGTGACCTGAATCCCATGTATTCCTAATCAGTGGTACAAGGTTCTTCATTAGACTCTGGAAAATGTACATCAAACTAGTTCAGGTCATGGGATCCATGCCAAGACTGTAATGTTTGGAAATGCTATAGCTTATGCTCCTTATAAATGCACTGCAGACGGTTTGGACCGCTGCCTCATAAAGTCCTGTCAGAGAAGAACATAACCACTGGAGTAATGAGTGCTGAAATGTCAGGATGTCCTCCACTTGTTACTTAGTAGCTGAGATAATTCAACATGTAACCCATCTCAATAAAAATTGCATCTATACTATGTTTTCTTCTTAAACACTAGCAAAAAAATTAATAAAAATGCTGTTTTATCTATCTCTTCTAATTCTTAAGGCCTTAATATAAGCATATTATTTGAAAATCATGATTCTTCTAAACTAGAACAAGCCAAAATAAAAAAATAATAAGCTGGCAAAATTCATCTAATTTTAAGTAAAGGCACTTTTAGAAGGAAATCAGAGTTTGTGTGCAATGTCTTTACAATGAATAAAACTGGGAATTTCCGACTACACGTCTGATACCATTAACAATAATGTTATTTATATATGTATTTCCTGCTTAGTTACTTATTTAAATTTGCTTATAGTAGTGTATAACCTTATTCTGCACAAGCAAGTTTGCACCAAAATACAAAGTCATTAACAAATATGTATTTTTATTACATTCAAAGATTATAAATTTTAGATGAAACAGCATACAAATAAATAAACCACAAATGTTCAGTAAATGCACAGTGTAATTCACTAAATATATATATATATATATATATATTTATATATATATATATATATATATATATATATATATATATATATATATATATATTACTCATAGATAGGCAGAAGCAGTTAAATAGTTTTGAATACAGACCACGAACCTCACACTACAGATTCATGCTAAAAGATGGACAGCCTTTCAAACACAAGATTTAAATTTTCATGCCAAGACTTGAACACTGACTACGGATTTCAAATGCAGAACACCCTACAGGGACATATCATCTGGCACACTGCAAATGAATGACAAATACAAAAGGTCAGCATGGCCAAAAGCTACACTTCAGTGAACAATGCAGAAATTAATCTGAAAGGAGATAAAACAGTCAAGAACAGATCTGACATAAGTATTTTAAAAGACACACTGCTATGGTAATTCATCTGGGATATACTTTGAAAATGCTTATCTTATGTGCTGTAATGCATCTGCACTGACGTGAAAGGGGAACATCTGTATTTCAGTGCAACTACAGACTGAAATAAATAACATGATATGTACCCGTGTGTGAGACAGCATAGAATTTTTGCACTAACTGGGTTTTGAATTTGGAGGTGATATACTCATGAGCAATGCAAGAGGCTATGGATACCATTGGTAACAAAAGTGAAATGGGATTCTAGATAAGATGAGTTTTAAACACACAAATTCAGCAAAGACACTCTCTTCTCTATCACTGTTATTTTTATATTTTTATATTTTGAGATTGGGCCTAATTTGTAATAGTTACAGTGATGTGCTCACCTCATGGTAACATTTTCTAATTCAGAGATGGCCCTACCACAATGCTTTTGCAGAAAAACATGCATTACGATGGTGAGTTGTCTCTGCAGCAATGTTGCATGTTAATGAGGTAGTAAAGGGGAGAATCATATGCTAATTAGCCATGTGTTCTCCCTGTGGAACTGCCTGTGGTAAGACACTTAGACAGCTAAGCAATTGCTCAGACCAGCACAACGTCTCCTGGCTACTCACAGAAATGAACATGACCAAAACATCAAGCTCATCAATTGCTGTAAGTGTTGGGGAGATTGGTAGTATGGTGGTATCAGGGGGTGTGCGCATGTGTGTAGGTGAGAGGCTGCATCTGTGAATGTATGCATAGCATGAGTGTCTGTCTGCCTACCTGGGTGGTTACAGTAGGTGGGGGGTTAATGAGAGTGTTAGGTATGTGTGTGTTTATAGGGAATGAATGAGTGAGTGAGTCCATCAGTGTGACTGGGTGGAGAGTGCGGCTGTATATATGTGTATATATCTATATATAGCTTCTTAAAGTAATGCCAATACTGATTTAGCAGTCCCAGTTGAAGCGCTAAAGCGCCAATGCACCAAAGTGTCTATTGATTTGGCTACAGCAAACAGCTTTTTACATTATTTTTCCACAAAGCATTTATCTTGGTATGAGAAAATTATATACAGATATAATAGAGAATTATTCCAAATTGAAGCTTTCCACATTTTGTAGAGGGAATGTAAGACAGTTGTGTTTCATAATCTGAGAACTTTTACCCCAATCACAGAAAATTACCCTTAAAAGGGATTCAATCCCTGGACCCTTGGCACAGGAAAACTCAACATTAATTTGCTGTGCTAACTCATAACTCAGTAGACAGATTTTTTTTTTTTTTGGACATATGAAGATCTTGGGTATTAAATGCCTGCAGAAGTGCATAACTTATGAGGGAGGTGGACTGGAAACATTAGGCATATCTGTCAAACTTGTATTGTAAAACATCAAGACATGGACTGATTTTACTTATTCCACCTAAAAACCTTGAAAGTCACTAGTTTTTCACATTGATTTATTGTAGGATAAGAAGTGTAATACTTGAAAGTGTGCTATTAAAGACTGACTATAACCATCCATGAATTACCATGTCAGGGAAAAAGGAGACACCGGGATGTTTTGAAACAGGGACAGGTATTGGAAATGCAGTGTGTGTGTGTGTGTGTGTGTGTGTGTGTGTGTGTGTGTGTGTGTGTGTGTGTGTGCGTGTGTGCGTGCATGTGTGCGTGCGTGTGTGTGTGTGTGTGTGTGTGTGTGTGTGTGTGTGTGTGTGTGTGAGCATGAGTTGGGTTTGCCTGCACTATCATGATGCAAGTCCTGCCACTTATTACTACAACAGGAAGTGCTAATTTGCACTTCCTGTAGTTAATGGTGATTCAGAGACATGTAAATTAGCTGACAATGAGGTCCTTCCTCCTTACGCCTAATGTGTTTCTATATAGCAAAATACCGCATCCTCATGGCTGCAAATGCCCCAACAGTGCAGTTGATAATGCTCAAAGAAAAAAATATCTGGGTTTAATCTCAGCTATGATAATTACTAGTTTCTTACTTTTTACGCTTTAAAACTATACATGCCATATTCCTATGGAACTAAAAATGCCTACATATCTAATAATTTGTATTTAAAGATAAATGTGATGTTTTTAGTTTCAAGTCATACAAAATGAAAAGAATAGGAGATACCAGACCATGGCAGATAAAATCTTCAAATAATGATTTTATCTGCCATGGTCTGGTACCTTCTATTCTTTTCATTTTGTATTTTTGTTGTGTTAGGAGACCAGTTCACCTACACCACTCTACTTTTCTGCAGTAATTTCAAGTCATACTTGATGACTAGTATGACGTGGGAGATAAGACATAATGAAACTGGACTGGAATAAGTTTCTATGTTGCTGGAAAGGGACTGTAAATCTTTATACATTCCTAGTTATATCTCATATGTTTCATATGTTCCATTTATGTGGGCAGTGCAACATCCCTCTTTGCATCGTTTCATATAACTCAGAATTATAGACACTTTTGCCACTACCCAACACTTATGATGGCATATTCTTCATTACACTCTCAAAGAAGCACTTATAGTTTTTGTCTGCTGGATGAATATGACTGTGAGATGTAGCCAGGTCACATCCCTAAGCCACCAACTTGATTTGCACATTTTTATTTAGCTCATTTTCTATCTTGCTCATATTCACTTTTTACCAAGCCTCTCACAGGGACTGAGAGCTGTTTTGCAAGCTTTTTGTTTTGCTGATATTGAACACTTACATATATGTGCCTTGTTTAAATACACTGTTCAGTACCAGTTCACAGATTCCACCAGTTTTTATGTATGGTACTTATAAAGCGTTCACTGATGTTCTCTGTGAGATTTGAGTTCTAGCAAGTTTGTACACCTAGTGCAGGTTTCTGGCTGGCCATATCACTCCCCAGCTGTGCCTCCTACTGACAACCTCCTGATTGGCTGTTGAAGTTTTTCTGCTTTGTTTTCATGGCTAGTTACTGCTGTTTTCTATTAGAGGGTTTCTAGCAGCAAATTACCTTTTATTTGTTAATTCTTACAAAGTGGCATTTTATAAGTAAGCCTAATGGACCAAATCTCTTCATTTCTATGGGTTTATTTGAAATGCTTTAAAGGACTTCTTTTGTAATGCAAATGTTAAAGTAGTATACCTACAGATCATGAGGCATACTATTTTGAGAAAAGGCCTGATGACATCTGCATGAATAGACAAAAACATTCACCATCAATCTGAATATTGTTAATAGATACAGCAGTTAAGCTTCAGAAACAATTCAGCTAGGTTTTTAAATGTATTTATTTTTTCAAATTCATACAAAAGAGTTCTACTGTCAACTACTGAAGCAGAGGTAACCAACCATACGTCAGTGTCAGTGGCACAACAGGTAGCACACTCACCTTTGGTGTAGAAGGGTGGAGGTTCTATTCCAACACCAGGTAGATCAACTGTTGTCACCACAGAGCAGTATAATGGGGGTGCTGCACTCCTGAGTGTGCCATCCTTCAGTTGAGATGTTAAACACAGGCCCCACCTGCTTGAGTTAGTGGTAGCTCAGAAGAATGTATGCCACAGCACCTATTGCAAAGTGCGGGGGAAGCTTCCTGATGACTTACCAAAATTTCCTATAGTAGTATAAGTACCACCCCAGGTCTCCTCCAAAAAGTGGCTACTAGCTTAGTGGGACTATCCCTGTCAACAAAGGATTAATAAATAAAAGACAGAATGCTATGATGACAGCTGAAATGAAACAAATAAATGAGTACAGGGAATACCATTGCCACTGCACTTTTAAGAAATCTTTATGTAATTATATTGCTGACTAATGGGAATAAAATACTGACTATTTATTGTACAAATTATACAAAGATTCAAAATGTACTTAAATATGCTTTGGATATAGCACATATCAAACAACCCAGGATAGATGTAAGAAAAAGCTAGCATATTCTAGAAAATCGGTGCCTTCCATAGGTTCAAACATAGACTTCAAACACAAACAGAATCTATTTTTCCTTTTGAAACAAGCTGCTAGAATATACAAACAATTCCATTCCATGGTGAGATAATTCAGTTAGTCAATGAAACTGTGAGCGCAGCAAAAATAAACAATTCCATGTTACAGTAAACAGTAATGCATTATTAAAAGAAAAAAAGGTATAAAATCTACACATCTAATGCAATGCACATTTACATTTTAAATCCAATGTGACACTAAGAATGGGGGATTTCAGCCACATGCGAAACAGTGCATTTAAATGGTGTTATAAAAATACTGATTAATATTCAAAGTATTTGCAAAATTATATTATTTGCTTGCAAAGCATTTAGAGACTGGTGTAGTATGGCCTCCTATGTACTACTAGTGTTACAAGTCTACTATTAAGAAACAATGCTTTGGGCAAGGATAACTTGCCGAAGTTCTTACTTACATTTTTGATGTTGTGATTATTATTATTGCTTCTGCTATTAAATCATTTTTGCAAGATACTAAAATACCAGAAAAAATGATGGTACTGAATGTGAGACAAACACCAAAATACAAGCGTATGCAAGCACTGATCTATACATTAAATTTTCAGCATACACTTGTAACGCTAATAATATTACAGCTACTTTAACGGAGTTCACGCTAGACAGCAGTCAGTTTTGGTTAGAAATCGAACTATACTATCAAACAGCTGGCACAGCCACAAGAACGGCATTACAACCATATTAGGTGAATGTATTTTTAATTTGTTTAGAAGAGTATTTTGTAGATGTGAATGAAAGCTTCAGCAATATTTGGTTTTATCTCACATTTACACATTCTTTGTGTTAATATACTTTGAAAGGTTTAGCAGAACTTTTAGAATTTATTAATGGAACGCATCCAAGTCTAGCTTTCAGGATGAAAATCCATTTGACTACTTTGATTTTATGCACAATAGAATTCTGAAATATAATCATCTTTAGAAAGGAAACATGCATTTGGTTCTTTAGTTCATTTTCCAGCCGACATATCTTTTATGCAGATTCTTCATGCATGGGTTTTTGCCAGCTGAACTGGCAATCCTCTAAACTGCTTGTGGGTATGCTTCAGGTAAGTTGGCGAGTGTGTGCAGGCATCCCATAGTAGACCAGATCCTGTCCAGGGCTGGTTCTCTGCCTTGCATTCATTCTTGCTGGGATAGACTCCAGCTCTCTTCATACTCTGAACTAGATAAAATGGGTGTCGCAGAATGAAAAACAAAAAAAATATTTATTTATTTATTGCATTTCATTAACTGGAAATAACGGGGCATAATAACTCCCTTTTCAGTAGAGGCCGAGCGAGAAAAGCTCCACTACAACACAAATGAAAGTAACAGTTCAGCTATGCAATGGTATAAAATTTTAACTGGCTATAATTTTGAAAGAATGAATTATTTAAATATATATACTCTCTCATACATTTGTGCCTTTCATGGACGGTTGGGTGCCGGGCTGGCAACTTGACACTGTAAAAGCTCCACTGCCAATCATGAGCAGACAAAGTGATCCGCTGTGGCAACCCCTAACCGGGAAAAGCCGAAAGAAGAAGAAGACTCTCTCATACATTTAGAGAGTTGAATCACAGAAATTACAGCTTGCGTTAGTTTTTGCTACCGCATAAGAAAAAAAACAGCTACATCATGCACAATACACATGACAACCAGTAAGATGGAGATGTTATTAGAGTGGAATGTCAATACAACGGATTATAAGCAATCAATAAAAAGAGAAACAGACAAGCAATGCTACATGTAGTGTATATGAAGGATCACTGTGTCTAGCTTTGAAATTTGTTGACTAGTAATTAATGATGGAAATTAAGTCAAATTCAGGCAAACAGAAATAGGAGGTTATCCAGGAGTGGAACATGAATAGGTCCAACAGTCAGTAAGGCAGAGTTGCAACTGAAATTTGAAGAAGTGTGGAGGTTGTCAGCGTGTCTTAATGTGTGGAGCATTGAGTTCCATAATTTGGCAACAAAGTTTGAATATAATGCACACCTAACAGGACTTTAAGACTTTTTGTGCAGTCATGAACTTATCTTTAGGTAAGGTAAGTACTGTGGAAGCATTCATTCCTGGATAGGACAGTTTTGGGGGTTGTATATGATGTGTGTCAGTATTAACTGAGAATAAGTAAGGTGTTGTGGTAGTTCAAATCAGTTTAGGTGTTTAAGGGCTATGGTAGGTGCAAATTTTGTTATCTTATTGTAACATTGTTGCAGTCTTGTTTTCTGGGTAATTTGTAGGTTTGTCAGAAGAGGAGCAGCATAAAGGAATGCTGGGAGTAGGTAGTTGGTTGCAGTAGCTTTGTTTTTACTATTCTCTGTAAAAAATGAAAAGAAATGTTTGTCATGGTAGACGATACAGGATCTTTGATTTTTTTATTTTTTTTTTTTTTTATTGATGGCCTGCTATATATCTAGGTCAAATTTCATCATGTTGTCTATAATTACCCCTAAAAATTGTGTGTGACACACCACTTAAATGCTAGAGTTGGTAGATGTGGTAATGAAAAAGTTAGGGTTGAGGTGTGTTTATTAGGGAAGAATAAAGCAGGACAGTGTTGCTGGGATTTTATAAAAGTTGAAAGTTTGTATCCTTGTTTCAATTGAAGTAAAGGATTCTTGGGTTAGTAGCTGGAGTTGTATCTGTAGTCCAAGACATATCACTAGGGGAGAAAGATCTTCATAATGAACATGGGTAACATGCTTGGATGCAGTGTGCAGATGTGAAGAGCCCACACAGCTTGCCCAAATTATTAGGTGCCTCGACCACCTCACTCCTGCGTACAATAAAATAGCATCTATACTGAGAGACTGCATCTTGCAAATAGCTTTTAAAATATTTGTAAAATATGCTATAAACACGCTTTAAGTGCAGACCTTGCTTACTGAACTTATTGTATTGAACTTTGATTAACCTTAAAAGATGTTTACCAGCTCAGAGAGTCAAATATCAGAAACTATCACAGGTCTGTAGTCAGTTAAGGGATAACCGTTCTCTTAAAAGAGGAAGTATGCAAAAGTACTAAATGTAACAAAAACAGACATAATTATATGACAGAGGTATTGAAAATAAAATAAAATAAAAACTTGTTATAAGTCTAGTTTACAACTTAGGAAATGATTTGTAACATTTAAAGTTTAAAATGTTATGACCTCTTTGATTTTGTTTATACAAGACTATAAAATGCTCAGTAGCCAGCAATAAATTAAAACTCATCATCCAAATTTGATTTAAGTGATTTGTTTTGATCAACATGAACTTTTAGCTTGGACCGAGTTCTTAAATTTACCAGTGCCTGCAAGTGTGTTGACTGAACAGATAGGGAAACTCTAACTCTATACAGTGCAGCTATCAGTGAGCTAAAATAATTCTATTGATGCTTGTAAGTAAAGATATCTTTATTTTAATTAGATTTGTTGATTATTTAGCAATAAACTGCTTAAGCTTCTACCTTGGTGTCTTGTGTCATTTCTTCTCAACTGTATTAACCACAAAATTAAAATACCAGACTGTAACAGCAGGTTACTAATAAAAATGCTACAAAGGCCCAGAATAGATCATCAGGATCCAGCTGTGACTAGAAGAGAGGAGTGTTCAGACTGCCATGTTATAGACTGGAACCTATAAGACAGAGAGCTTTTGAACCACAACACTGTGTTATAAAGTGACCTAATAAGGAAAGTTTACCATAACATTGTGTTGTAAGAGTGGCCCAGTGAGGAAAGCTTACCATAACATTGTGTTGTAAACGTGGCCCAGTGAGGAAAGCTTATCTAGCATTTTTGGATGTGGTACACTGTCAAAAGGTTTTTGCAAGTCTAGAAATAGGGAGGAGACCATTTTATCAGAATTTCTTGTCTGGTTTATGGTGTTCACTAAGGACAGTAGTGCTCTGGGTGCGCTGTGCTGGAGACAGAAGCTTTGTTCAGTAGAAGTAAGGAAGTGCTTTTTGAGAACATGTTGGAGAGGTTGCCTGTGACGGCATTTTTCTAAATTTTTAGAAAGAGTAATATAGCCATTGGCCTTTAATCTTGTATGCCCTGTGTAAAATGAGAATGGAACTGAGATGCAATATACAAGGATAAACCATTAGGGAAGGGGTAAAGCAACTCTTTTCCCAGTATGTTTAATGGAGACCAGAAACACTTTGGTTTGGTTTGATATGATTATGGGAAACTGATATAATATTGTTGTTTGTCAGCTTTGACTTTACATTTGATAAGGTTTCCATGGTATCTGATCCATTGTAGGCTTTTTACGGTTTTTAGTTAGTCATGCTCTGTAATACATGAGCTGCTTTGTGGCTTTATGAAGTCAAGGGACAGGATTTGTTTGGACACTGTTTTGCCTGATAGGGGTCTGTTCATTAAGTATGGTAAGGAATTCTAGAAAGGAATCATTGAACGGCAGCATTTTCCAAGTTGTCAATTGCATACAATCCTGTTTTGTTGCAAATGTAGTTTTATTTGTATGATCTGGGTGGAGGGATTGTTAATCTTTTGCAAAAAAACATTATGGATGGTGCAGCACTGCAGTGGTAGCATTGCCGCCACACAGTAAGAGATTCTCCGGTTTGATTCTCAGCTGGGGTGCCTTCTGTGTGGAGTCTGCATGTCCTCCCTGCATTCGTGTGGGTTTCCTCCCACATTACAAAGACATGCGTCTGGAGCATTTCTCCCTGGGCCTCCACTGAAAATTGGCTCATTCCAAGTTGGACTTTCCCGATTAACAAATGTAAAATAAAATAAATAAATAAATAAACACATAGATGGTTACTGTGAGTGTTTGGGAAGATCATTGAGGAAATGACTTTGCTAGGGTCTGAGGTAAGTATCCAGTCTAGTATCGAGGGTTTCTTATTGGACTTGTTATATCTAGTTGGGGAATTAATAAATTGGGTAAAGCCATAAAGATTTATTGTTGTTGATGGACAGCCTGTGACAAGAAGTTGTCAGTCGATGTTCAGTGCACCCATTATTATAGTTTCATAGGAAATGGAATGTGACACCCAAGACAGGATATCTTCAGTTGTTGGAATATTGTTTCCTGGGGGATAGCTATAAAGTACAGTTACAAATAGATTTGTTGCTAATTTTGAGGAAAGTAATAAGGATTTCAGAACTGCTGATTTGTGGGACAGCATGTTTGTACTGAGATAGCTGCTGTAGCTTATAGCTACACCAACAGTCTTTTTGCCTATATGGTCTTTGAAAATGTTACAGCTAGGCAGGAGGATTTCCTTGCCTTTTATGGGACTCTAACTGCCCTGGGGCCCATAGGCTCTTCTCTGCATCATGCATCAGTTGTTAGTGTGCCTACCATTCATCTGTTACAGTGCAGCATGAGTGTTGCCCCCCCAAGCTATAAGCATTACCTCTAACTGACTTGCCTGTGCATTCTACACCCCCAACAAGACTGTGGCTCAAGCTATTTGCTCCAAAAGAAAAACAAAAACAAAGTGAAGTTAAACAATTCATCTGTTAGGGTCCATCATGAGTGTTCCCCCCAAAACTATAAGCACTACCTCCAGCTGACTTGCTTGTGCATTCTACACCTCCTTCAGGGTCACGGCTCAAGCTATTTACTCCAAAAGAAAAACAAAGTAAAGTTAAACAATGTATGTTTAATATTCCAACTTTAGTGTTGCAAAGTGTAACAAGTGAAAATCCTTTTAACTTTTGTCAAGAGTGGCATGCACACTAACAAGGAACACCATAGTCACCTCCACTCCATACCCACAACAACAATACCCCAGCTTTTTCCTGCCCATCCATGTACTCTGCTTACTTTTTACTCTCTCTAGTACTGACCCGCTGCATTCTGCAGATTAAGCAGACAGTTTTATGCTGGCTGGTCTGACGGGCCTGTGTCTACAATTATAGACATATGATGTCATTATAATCTGCTCCATGTCAGGCTTCTAATCAATCAGAAACAAAAGCCCCTCCCCTGCTCAACATCACAACCAAGCTCACAAATTAACTGTTGTGAACAGGCACCATTTTCAAATCTAACTACCTGGGGCCCCATAGGTTCTCTTCTCCATCAGTTGTTAGTGTGCCTGCCATGTAAGTGAGAGTTTGCTAACAAGTTTACACATAATTATGTGCAATAATCACAGCGATCTGCAGGAATTTTATGCAGTATAATAGCAGGGTATAGCTTGTTTCACAAATGTGGCTATACTACAATATTTACATTATTTTGGTTGTTTTAATAACTCATTGATATTTCCTGATAGAAACTCAAGGACTCAGTAAACAATTTAACAGTGTTGGTTCAGCAGTTATTGCTGAGGATTTCAGTGGGGAATGGTAACGGCCAGCAACGTGATGTTATCGCTGAATGTGAGATCTTCAAACCTCCCGGTGTGCTTGGGGACGGTGCTTCACTGTCGGAGGTTGGCTCTACTTCAAGAGCCTTGGTTGGTGGCTCTTTAGGTGGCAACGGTAATGACAAGGGAGCATGATTTTAATAATACTCCTCAACTCTTTAGAGATAGTGCGCCTTCTGTTGAGGAAGTTCCCATTTCCAGATCTAGTAGTTTGTATAGCGTCAACAACGTGGTGAGTGGAGTCAACAATTTTAAAATGGCAACTACAGAATCCCTAGTTCGTTGGCTTCAAGGCGAAGTACCTTCAGTTTGTGAACATCAAGGCGGGGTTCCCAGCCTTGATGGACTTCTTTTGGAATATAAAAACAAACTATTGGAATATAAGAAAATCCAACAGGAGAATTTTTATTTTAGGGAATGCCTTAAAGTACAACATATTCTGAAGGGCCTTCGTATTTGAAAGTTCCCGAACAGGATCGGTCCACACTCATGTTATCATAAGGAACTCCTGGCCTTATTCGATCGTCATGTCTGTGAGTTATTGGAATTAATGTGCAAACATAACAACACAGTGTTGGAGCAACTACAGGAGGAGATTCGTGTGTTGGATGAGAGGATTCGACAAGGGGACATGTGGGAACAATGTAAGTTTGCTTATGATCACTTGTTTCAGCAAGTGGAAGAGATTGTTTCTGTGATAGCCAGTCGGAAAAACAAAAAAATTGGAGAGGGATAGACATGCTTATGAGGGTGGATATGCTCACCCCCCTCCCCCACCTGTACAGGGTAGACACCAGCAGGGTATGATACAACAAACTAATGCAGACACTAATGTAGCTACCAATCTGGATGATGGAGCCCCTTTGGACCAGCTGGGGCCGAGACGCTCTGAGAGGTTGAAGAACCGAGTACGCCAACAGTGGAATCCATACCCACAGGGAGTGAATTGGAGGCAGTATGGGCAGAAGTATGGCCAGTTTACCAGGAACAGGAGATGAGTGCAGAAACTATTAATAAACCTAATATTGTTCTGAACTCTAAAAAGGACTTTAAAGTATTCAATTTTACTGATCATGTTTTTTCAACTAAACATGCTGATGTGGTCTGTAAGGGTTTTAATTTTGTTATCAGTGGTAAAAGTGATATTAGTCAGCTTATTTGTGATCTAAAAATGTACACATGCAGACTCAGTTTAAAATTTATGCATAGAAATGATAATGATGCTTTCAATGTTAACAACTATGGTTTAAAAATGCCCAGTACTTATAACCCAGACCTCCACTATGCTATTAAAACCTTTGAAAAAATGTGTGAGACTGATTTTCGACATTTTTTAAGGAACAATCTGGTTGAGGCCAATTTGTCAAAGGTAGAAAATGATTGTTTAACTGAATTAAAAAATGAGAACTTACGGATCATGCAACCAGATAAGGGGGCGATTGGTCATCATGTATAAAGTTGATTATGTGCAAAAAATGTTTGATATTTTGTATGGTGATACGTACACTGAAGCTTCTTTGAATGAAGTTAACATTTCATATAGTAGAATAGACAGTGACCTTTTGGATTTGTTGATGCAGGACCAAATAGACCTGGATGAGTATAATTATATGCTCACTGATGTTCCAAAAATTCCAGGGATATTTGGTATTCCTAAAATCCACAAGGATTTGGGTAATCCACCCCTCAGACCAATAGTCGACTCATCTTGGTCTAAAACTAGTTATATTGCTAAATATTTGGATTACAAGTTGAAGGAGAAAGTTATGGCCATCTCTCATTTGTGCAAGGATTCATGGCAATTTTTGGATAAGTGTAAACAAAATTGATGTAAGCAATCAGAAGGTCATTTTCATTACAGTTGATGTTTAAGATTTGTACAGTTGTATTCCTCAGGACATTGGCCTTGAATGGTTTTCTGAATTTTTGTTCAAAGAGTTCGGGTTACCTCAGCCTGTTAACAATATATATACACAACTTATGCAGGTGGTACTTAGGAATAATTATATATTTTTTGAGGGACATTACTTTAAACAATTGGAGGGGGTAGCTATGGGTTCCCCATGTGGTCCACTTTTTGCCAACATTGTTATGGCCTGGTGGGAGAGAACCTTTTTGTTTTCCTCTCCTTTGTTTAGTAATGTTATTTTGTATTTGAGGTACCTGGACGATTTGTTTATAGCTTGGAAAGGTTCAGAGGAGGACATTGTAGAGTTTATGAACATTATTAATGGTAGTTCCACATTTTTGAAGTTTACTTATACCATAGGGGTAGATTGGATTTCTTATTTAGATGTTAATTTGATCAAAACAAGGGATGGTTTGCAATCTAAAATTTACAGGAAACCAACATTTTCTAACAGTATGTTACACTTTGACAGTAGTCATCCTGCACATGTCAAGCGAGGTATAATCAAGGGTCAGTTAGTTAGGGCAGCCCGGATGGTGTCCAACTATAATGACTTTATAGAAGAATGTGATTTTATGTGTCAAATGTTTTTAGATAGGGGGTACCCTAAGTATTTGATCAACAGTATTAGAAAAGAGGTAATAGATAAATGTATCAGGGGTCATTTTAGGCCTATTTTGAACAAATTAAATGACAACATAGGGTACTCACCTATTGATGTTGACACAATAAATATTGGTGATTGTGGAACTACTGTGTGGTTGGTCAATGTGAATATGGGGGGGTATGAAGAATCTGGTATCTTGTCCCTTGGTTACAACATTTTCTAATGATAGTTGTATCATACAGGCAATAATGAACAAGAATTGGGCAATTTTGAACAGTGACCCGGTGTTGGGAACTTGTTTTGGTAAACATCCGGAATTTGTATATAGACGAGGCAGGAATATTAAAAATGTATTAGAACAAGCTAGGGTAGGGTAAAATGACAACTTGTGGTGCGTGTAGTCACTGTAAAAATATTTTAATGACATCTAAGGTTAAAATTGTAAATAAACTTATTACTATTAAGGGTAAGTTCAGTTGTCATACCCAAGGTGTTGTTTGTGCTGCTCTTTGTTCCCATTGTCCTAGCTTTTACGTTGGGAAAACTCAACGCAAACTGAGTCAGCGTATTTATGAACATTTTTATGATAATCGTAGAAGAGAAGAAAAAAATACCCTATACAGAAACATCAAAACTTTTCTTGACCATGTGTTCAAATTTGTGGTATTACAACAGGTCAGGAAGGGTGAGCTTGGAAATTATGGTTGGAGGACAGGGAGACTTGGTGGCAAGTCTTCCTTAATGCCCATACCCCCCCCCCCCCCAGGGTTGAATGACACTATTTCTATCAGTAGTAAATTAAAGCTTAGAGTATTGGATGGATAAAATTATTTTAATGGTGTGTGAATAGTATGCACTTAAGATTTATATATTTATATTTTTATTTTCACTTAGTTTAAGGTTGAATTGTTTTAATATTTTGTGTTTTTTATGTGCACATGTAGTATTAATGACTTTATTTAATTTAATTGCATTCTATTAATTTCAATTGAGTAAGTAATCATTGGGGGTGGGAGTGGTATATAAGCTGAACTGTTATATCATTTTATTGTCTGAAGAAGTTTGGTCTCTGTGCCTGACGAAAACGCTTACTTTTACTTTTTGTACTGAGTGGTTATATTTACTTCAGTAAACTTGTTTCTGCTCAACGAGTGGTTCCTTTTCAATTATTTCCTGATAGAGTCATTGTTGTTATAAGTAGCTTTACTGGTGCTGCCATGCTTTCAAATAGTTATGCACTGGTTTGTTTGATGTCATATGTGCTCAATTTTAATATATGAATTGTTTGATTTAATATGTGCTCAATAATATCAAGGGTACAGCAGTGCTGCTATGCTTTCCAATAGTTTCACACTGGTATGTTAGAGTTTGTATGTGCTCAATAACATTAAGTCTGTAACGTGGCTGCTGTGCTGCTCAGTAGTACTACAGCTGTAGCTTACATTGTATGAACTGTTATACCTTTCTTCCTGTTCCTGCTTTGCAGTTTCTGTATGCTGTTTTGTTTAGAATCACTTCACCAGTAAATACATATCCTACTCTCTAATCCTTTTACAATTTTTTTCTCTTTTGCAAGATTCTGTTATGGTACAGTGTGAGTGTTCCCCCGCAGGCTGTATGCATTACCTCTAACCGACTTGCACGTGCATTCTACACCCCCATCAGGATTGCAGCTTAAGCTATTTGCTCCAAAATAAAAACAAAGTAAAACAATGTAAGTTTAATATACCAAATTTAATGCTGTAAAGTATAACAAGTGAAAGACCTTATAACTTTTGTCAAGTGTAGCGTGCAACCTTGTTCCCTCCACTCCATACTCCTAAACAACAATATCTCAGATTTTTTCCTGTCCATCCACATACTTTGCTTATGTACTGACCCGCCGCATTGTGTAGGTCAAACAGAGAGCTCTTTGCTGGTTGGTCTCCATGTCTGCATCTACCTGCTCTGGCACACTCCACACCCCTACCCTACTCCCATTCCCTCCCACACACCTCCCACTTCACTTACAGTTATACACTCCTTGCCCCTCCCATTCACCTTTATAACCTATCACATACCTCCTCTTCCCCACCTGTAAACCAACAGAATATATCTGCATATATGTTCCCCACCCTACCACAGCCACATTCAAACTCACTAAAACTACACAACAGTAACAGTGTTACTTCTTCATATAGTCTCCATTACCTTTCTGATATCTACCTAATTACTTCCTTCCATGGGTTACACATTTCAGTTAACTACTCTCCCACATTAATCAATATAACCCAAGAAACCAACATCCCACTAATCAACTTAATAACACCTTACCTCTACAACTACTCCCTCACAGAACTCTTCCCAATAAAGTACCTTCCTACCCAACCCACTCCTAATCTATTCAGTAAATATTTAAAGTTGATCACAAAACTAGGCCAATTATTCTGATGCAAACTATTTCTACTCTTTCAATCTGATGACATACACCCCAACCCTGGTCCACAGTTAGGTTCCCAACCATTTCTTTCACATAACAACAACCACCAAAACTACATAAAGCAAGCCCATAATAGCTCTGACCTACTAATCTTGAACATTAACCTAAGAAGTATCCTAAACAAAGCCAAGCAACTCCACGCTACCCTCCGTCTGTACACCACCGACATAGTCATTCTAAATGAAACTTGGTTAGAACCACACATCAAAGACAGTAAACTTCTCACCTAGGGTTATAATATTCATAAAATAGAAGACTCAAAAAAGTGGGGAGGTGGTATCGCAATTATCTATAAGGACACACACAGCCTAAAACAAATAGATAGCTACCCCTAGGTCCCAAACAGCTCTGAAGTACTTGAAGCCAGCCTTCAACTAAACAATAACAAAAATATTATAATCATCGAAGTCTACTTCCCTGAGGCAAAAATTCTATGATAATCGAAAATCTCCTTAATTGGGCATCATCCACCTTTAAGTATGAAACAATCATTGCTGGTGATTTCAACCTAGACTGATCTTCCTGTTCTTTTGAAAACTCATCAAACTACATTAACTTTTTTGGCCTTTCCCAAATCATTAATACTCCCACTAAGATTGACAAACACAGAAAAGAAAAGCAAGCCACACTCAGCTGGATTCTCACTAATACACCTTCCTTATGCCAATACTCAGGGTGTTAACTTCACTGATCACATACCCAACTACCTCCTAAGACACAAAGTAAACAATAACAAATCCATCACTTATTTTTTCCCCTAGCAGATTGGTTTCTTTTTCAATTGAATTGTACAGGTTATAGGTCACATTAAAGGTGGGAAAAGTTTTGAAATGATTAACTGTGGTCTCATTTTTTTTATATCACAAAAACCTGGCATTTTAATAGGGGTGTGTAAACGCCTTATATCCACTATAAATAAACTGGAAGCATTCTATAACAAAATAGCAAGGTTTGCCTCCAACCTCCCAAAGAGAACTTGTTACTGCTCAGCACTTCACAAACTAGGCTGGTTAGAACTCCCTAACCTATTACGCCTCAACCAACTCAAAATCTGTCATTCTGTCATCTACCAGTCAGACAAATGTCCATCCCTGAAAACCCTACTGAAACCCTATACTAACAACAGGGCCCTTCGCATATCCAAAAACTTCTTCTAGAAGGCACTAAAGCCAATAATAACTACGGAGATGCCTTATTCTCAAACCAGATCTCCAAAATTTGGAACTCAATTGCACAACCCATACTTGGCACAGCTAACTCCTCCAAATTCAAAAGTCTTCTCAAAGCCTACGTGTCTGCAAACTGACTATGCTTCTGTTCATCGCCAGGATGACCCCTTCATTTTATTTCATTCTAGTCCTTATTTCATCCTCTCTCTCTCTCCCCCTAACACGTACTTCCTTGTTAGCTTTCATACTTTTCTTCTCTTCTCCCCTCAGTCTCATTTCCAGATTCTTTACTGTTTCATTTCTACTATAATTACTTAATTCTGATGATAGTGACATCCCTTCTCAAGCAGAGATACTTGAACATCTTTTTTTCTAAAAGTGCTTACTCTCAAAGACCATCTATTATAATGTTCAAAATGTCTGACTTATAACCCTACTGCATTATTTGTAAGACTGACGTTGCACCCTCTCAGTACAATATGTTTTGTTAGTCATTCTGTAACCTCTAAGTTTTTTTCCTTCGTCTTCCTATGTCTCTGTCTTTCTATACCATGTCAATTTCAGTATCTATTTGCTGCTGATAATGTACCAGTATGTATTTGCTGCTGATTATGTAACCTCTTCTTTATACATTTTTGTTCTATGTTATCACTGTCTTTTTGTAAAAATGTAATTAGAGCTTTTCTTCCTGGGCCTCTGTTAAAAGCAGGCCTTTTTTGGCTCAGTTGGACAATCCTGGTAAATAAATGTTAAATAAATAAATAAATAAATACATTTTAGCCAGGTCTCTGTGATTGTGAGGATGTCAGGTGAGTAATTACTTAAACAGATACATAATTCTGTAACCTTGTTACAGATACTTTGTCAATTTGTGTGGAATAATTGCAGGCCAGCTATACTAGATGAGTGTTGAGATACTAGGTTGTTGGAAGAGGTGCAGCTGTGAACAGGGGTTGGTGGCTTGGGAGGACCAGAATTAGGATGAATATTGCCACAATGATTAGGTCTTATGGAGGTATCAAATATGGATGGCATGTCTTTGATCTGTGTTTCATTCTCAACTTTGCTAAGCATTGCACTGGTGACTGCGGTGCATATCTGAGCTGATGCAGATGGACAAAGACATTATTACAAAAGTTATGGTGGTTGGGTAATGTATGCAATGTAAGCAGGGGTACAGTTTAGTATGGTGAGTAGCTGAAGGAATATGAAATGTTGGTAGGATAATTATTCTAATGAAAAGTAACACTATATAGCAGCACAAATGTAAGTCTACGTTGTTTGGATGGTTGTATTATCCTCCTTTCTTGAATCTAAATGAAGTTTGCACAAATATATTCATCACTGTTAGTGATATAATGTAATGTGAATGAAATGCTGCATACTGTACATTGCAATGTGAATTCAACTCTGTACAATGTACATAAATGTGAATTTTATTTTATGCTTTTTGTCTTACAGAAATCCTCGCTACCTCTGTATACTAAATCTATCTTATGTGTATTTATTTGTCATTTGGAGCTTTTCTCCCTGGGCCACCACTGAAAAGGTGTTTTATTACCGCATAGGACTTTCCTGGTAGTCAAATGCAATAAATAAACAAATAAATAAATGATGTGGAATATGTACGAAGTAATAGCACAGAGGCTAGTATAGATTGTGTTTAGGGAATGGGTAGGTATAACTGATCAGAAAGGATGCAAGGTGAATCTAATTACAAGCAACATTTATGAAAATGATTATGTGGAAAGGCTGTGTAAGCTATGGTCAGGTCTAGAATCTGTTTCTGTCAGAGGACTAAATGGAGTGGTGAGAACAGGAACTTTAGGTGAGAAATTGTTTCTAATAGTAAGATATGTGGATTATTTAGTAGAGAAGCTGTTACTAGTAGATGGGTGGATTATTTATTTAAGATGGTGATAACTACCAGTAGAGTAGATGTGCAAAGGTAATATATTTTTAATAACTGAAGGTTGGAGACTGGTATGAAGAATGTTTGGAAAAGGGAATGAGTAATAAAGTGGGTATGGTATAAACTGACTTACTGTATTGGATGACAGTTACTGAATACAAAAGAAGTGTTAAGAGTAGTAAGTATTATAATTTGGAGGATTCTGTTAAGTATAGTTGGTTGTGTAATATTATAATGGTATAATGGCAGAACACAAGATATTCTTGTGTAATTCCTTTGACATGCTATTGGAGCTTTTCTTCCTGGGCCTCCAGTAAAAATGGATATGTGTCCAGTCGGACTTTCCTGGTTAACAAATGTAAAATAAAATAAAAAATAAATACAAGTGGAGCTGTAGACAGCATGTATACATAAGTTGGCAGAGATGCAATCAGTCAGTGCATGAACAGATTACACTCCCAAGATCGAGCTTGTGTATTCTGTTAGAAAAGGGTAAGTATAGGTAATAAAACTGATGAAAGAATAAGAGAAAAGTAACTTATTGGATTATAATGATATTAATCTTGAATGTAAGGAGCTTCCTAGATGTGATGGCATCTGAAGTGTGGCTGGTAAATCAAGTTAGAAGGAGCCTGCATTAAAGAGTTTATTTTAAGTGCAAGTAAGGAAGCAGCCACATTATTTCCTCCTGCAGTGGCATCACTATTAATGCTTCCTATAATTTATGATCCTGGGTAAAACAGTAACAATGTGGAAGGGAAACACCAGTGTTCCCTATCCAGAGCATTTGTTGGAATGGAAAAACACAACTTTTCATACTGTATATGCATATTAGAGCTTAGGAAATTAAATTAACAGAAGATATTTTAATACAAAGGAACAGCAGTAAGTGCCTTCAAAAGAAGCAGTATTTTTGGCTTTGATCCTGTGATAATCTAAGCGGGATTGGACGGGGGGGGCTTACTTCCTTGGTAAAAGGAGCAACACATTTAGGCAGTTCACTAAAATGCCTTGAAGGCAGAAATTGATAAATATCGTAAGAGTGAGAGAAAAGATACATGACAGCTTATCAGGCTTAATGGACAGGAAAGGTACAGACATCATTAAACAGTAAAAAAGGTATAGCATCAGATCAATGACATTAAGTGATTTGCAGTATACAAAAAACAAAGAAGATAACGTATAGCAGTATGCAATTATCAAAATAAAGTAAAGCAATACATAGGGTGTATGCATTATTTGCCCTCACTTATGGAAACAAAGAATATCCGTGGTGGTGCAGCGGTAGAGTTGTTGCTTCACAGCAAGAGGTTCTCCTGTTCGATTCTCGGCTGGATTACAGGGAGTGCCTTCTGTGTGGAGTCTGCATGTCCTCCCCACGGTTGGGTGGGCATTCGAAAGACATGGGTAAATGGGCGTGCCTTTATTAAAGGTTGAACGTTGAGCTAGCACCTCGGCGTTTGTGAAAGTCTACTGCCAATCATTAGCAGACTGGAGTTCCGCTGTGGTGACCCCTAACTGGAAAAAGCCGAAAGACAAACAACAACAACTTATGGAAACAAAGAATGGACACACCTACAGTAGAACAGTCCTGTCTAAAACGAACTACATATGAGAAGACTGGCTCCAGCAGAACACAGACTATGTAATGTACACAGTTGTGAAAACGTCTTCAATGCACAATGTGAGCATATAAAATAGGAATAAGAACAGTTCTTAATATGCACTTACAGGCTTTAGGAAGAAGTAGCATGGCTGCTGTGGTTCAAAGATGGGGAGGAAAAATAGGCTGGGAGAAGCTGATATGTATCTCTATTGTAAAGTGTTATGTTTACTACATACTGGTGTGACCTGGAAAGTGAGGGGGATGTAGTCTAAGTCAGGAAGGCCATGCACTATTGGACAAGAATATAGTGAGTCTAATTACATTAGTATGAAGAGACACACACACAGCAGGAGGCAGTCAGTCAGCATCAATGTGAGTGCATTCTAGTAGTAAGTACAGGCAATAAAATGTTTTAAAAACTAAAAGAAAAATAATTTACTGGACTGTAATGGTATTAATCATGAAAGCTAGCTTCTTCGACTTGCTGGTATACCAAATGTTGATGGTTATTTAAGCTAGAAGGATCTTACTTTACAGGGTTTATTTTATGTGTAGGTAAAGGAGCATCCACAATACTTTCTCCTGCAGTGGTAGCATTAATGATTACTACTTTCATGAAACATAAAATCCTAATTAAAACAGTACAGATTAGAGTGGAAAACATCAGCATTCCCTTTGCTAGTGGACTTGGAAAGAAAAACAGTTTTCCTATTGCATATGGATATTGCAGCTTAGGAAATTAAATTGGCAGCATCCATTCAAAAGCGGCAGTATTTTCAGCTTATTTTCTCTGTAAAAAGTGCAACCTGTTTGAACACTTAACAGCTGCCAACACTACTAAGAAAGCTTGTTAAACAACAAGTGCTAACCACACTATGTGAATAGCAACCTACAGAAAAGTCAGCTGTTAAGAAAAAGAAACACTGTCGTAGGCATTGAATGTTTTGAATGATTACACAATCTGAAAACAAATGTGAAAAAACTGCCTATACTAGGGTAAAACAAAACAAACCTTTGACTTATGAGATAGAGTTGGGAAATCTTGAATGTTGTCTGCTTGTAACAATACAGTAAATTTACCAGTGACATTAGTTAATGCAACCATTCATTAATCAATGATTAAACAATTATTTTATAATTGCTTATTGAGCAGACAAGAACTGTTTTTTATACCATCCCAAAGAATCTTGAAACTCTGAATGTATGAAAGGACATTTCTGTAAATGCAATAAAACTATTTTTTATTTTAAAGGGGCTCCCCCCATATCTGCTGAGTGGGGATACCCATGCACCCCTCTTAACTATAATCAACAGTGAGGTTGTTGCATCTTGGTGAAAGAGATACAGAAACTTCAAGGTGTGAACTAGACTTATTGTGTTAAGGTAAGAGGCAGGATTTAGTGACATATGGCCTGATACAGAAATATTTTTTCTGCTTAGTTTAAAGGACAAGACCAATGTTCGAGGCTCACTCTTCTCCTGGGTTTCAACCTTTTTTCGATCTATCTACCCTCCACTTTATCAGCACCAACATTTCAGTTGGGAGCATTGCATGCACATAAAAATAAAGGAAACAATGGCGTACACATTAGATTTCAGCCTGGAGACAGGGAGAGTGAGTTTTGTAGGGCAGCAAGTATATGCTAGTGTTGGATATAGTTATATAAGGCATGGGGGTAAAAGATATGTATCAAGAAGAAGAAGGAGAGTCATGATGAAGATAGTGCTTAGATAATAGACTTGGGAAGACGTATGGCAGAGGATAAGATACATAAGAGGATGATGCTATGGCAAGTTTTAAAGCAAGAATACAGGGACCTTTTTGTTTTTGTATGGTATCTTGCTAGCCTGGAGTTGAACATCAACAGGACCAGAAGTCATGTAGGTATTGGTGCATTTTTAAAGGATTGAAGGTGCTGGATTTGTCTTGGAGCTAAAGGAACTGAGTTTCATAGCTTAGCAGTAAAGGTGGAATAGAGAGTCTGCTGCATAGTTATTTCATTTGGTTATACTGAGGAACAGTTTTTTGCATGAGCACAGGGGACATTAGGTGAGTAGATGTGGATTATATTTTTTAGTACTGGACAGTTATCTGGTTTATAGATAAAGCTGCATGCCTGTGACTAGATGAAATGTAGGAGAAGTGTTGAGAGAAGTTGAGCCAGTTGAACTGTTTTAGTGACAGACAGTGATGTTTTTTACATTTCTGAATTGTTGCAAATCTGACTATTTTGCTACAGAACTGTTCTAATTTGTTCTTTTGCATATGTAGATTAATTAGTATTGGAGAAACATAAAGGTGAAAGGGAGTAGGCATGTAGTGGCTGTGGCTTTCCTAGCCAAGTCAATGAAGCAGTGTTTAGCCCTGTACAAGCTACCTAGTTTTGATATTTTTTTTAAACTGCATGTTGTATGCGGTAGTTAAATTTAACTTGGTCATCAAGAATTAAACCAAGTAACTTATGTGGATGACCTTTTCAATTATAATGTTGTTGACTGAGGTTATGTTAAATGAGGTTTTCTGATGTGAGAGGTGTTTTGGAGTAAATAATATTAGTTTGCTGTTTTGGAGATTTAAGACCATTTTTTTAGCCAGTTTTTTATATCTGAGAAAGACATTTGAGTATATTGTTGGAGCTCAAGTAAATTATTGGATGAGCAGATGAGGGAACAGTCATCTGTACATGGGATAATGGAATTCTGTTTAGTGGAAGAATGAAAATCATTAATGAATATGTTGAAGAGGAACAGTCCCAAGATAGATCCTGGTGGGACTTCAACTGATGAGGATAAGAAGGGAGGAAAGGTACATTTCTATTTCACTGAGTGTTGTCTATTGGGTAAGTAACTACGTAACCTTTAAAGGGATATATAGCTATGTCCAGGAGTAGAACGTTTGTTCATTGGTTTCTGAACTGAAACTGTACTGAAAGCCTTGGTGAAGTCATAGAAGAGTGAGGAGACACGTTTCACAGCATTCCTTTAAGTATTAATGTTGTTGATAATGCTTACAGAGGCAGTTGTTGTACAATGTAGTATAGTGGTGTGGATGGAAGGCATGCTGACCTGGAGAAGGTATCTGATTTTCTGAGAGATGTTTAAGAAGTTGAACGTGAATGCATTTTTGAGAATTTTGCACAATTGTGATTAGACAGTGATTGGTCTGTATTTGGAGATGTCTCTAGATTTAACAGCCTTATATGGAGGTAAAATATAAGATTTCATCCAGAGTGTAGAGATGTGCCTTTCTTGAATGGACCTTTTGATTAGTATAGAGATGTGGTAAGCCACTGCATCAGCTACTACTATTAAGTATTCAGAGGGGAGGGTGTCTGGTGCTATGATGGTTGGTTTTAGTAAATTTTTTTTTTTTAGCCGCTGGGGCTTTTCCCCTTGGGTCTCCACTGAAAATGGGTTTGCTTGCAAACTCAGTTGGGCTAACCTGTTTAACAAATGTGAAATAAATAAAAAATAAACCTAGTGAAATCAGCATGGATGTTGAAGGAGATAGTGGAGTTAAGTGGATGGGGTGGACTAAGTAGGAAACAGATATCTTTGATTAAGTAGGACACTGACTGCATGAAGTACTGGTTGAATTGGAAGGGAAACTTAAGTCTGAGTAGAAGTGATTGGGTCAGGTTAGATATATTGTCCAGGACTGAGCAGCTTTTTTACTGAAGTCCAGAAAGATTTAGAATAATTCTGGTGATAGCCCTTATGAGAAAAATAGTGGTTTTGATTATCATGTCATATTTACTGTTTAGTTTTTGTTTTTTTTAGTTGTCTATAATACTGCAATGCAGTCTGAGCTTTTTACTTGTGGAGGGGATACATACATACATGCATACATACATAAATGCATGTATATGAAGTCATTTTACTGAAGGAAACTGCACTGGAGCAGTCACAATGAATGCCAGTTTAAGCAATTTTAGA
>NC_056739.1:1978376996-1978409496 GCF_019279795.1 Protopterus annectens
GTAAACCTATATATATATATATATATATATATATATATATATATATATATATATATATATTCACTTTATAATCTCGAAATACTGAAATATTGAATTTCAGTATCTCAAGAATATAAAGCCAAAAAATCAAAAATCCAAAACTTAAAAACTACAAACAAAACACTACACCACACAAACACAAATACACTTACCTGCCAACACTACAAAAAAAAACAAACCAACACACATAAACACAAATACAACAAAACTAACACACACACAAACAGTCTTGCTAAAAGCAAGGGGTAAGCCCCTCTGCACCCCCTCCATATCAGGGGCTGTGCCCCGCCCACACCCCCCTACTTATATATACTAATTACAAGGTCACACCAAACACACAAACACATAAAACTCACCATTACACACACTCACACACACTAAAATCCCTACCCAATACCCTCACAAAAAACACCACTTACCTCATACCCCAGCTAAATCCACAAACCGTGCCGCACGTCACGTACGTGAACACATAATGGCAAATGCAACATTTCTGCTATTGAGAAACTATTGACTGGATTTATTGTGGAATAAAAGATTTTAGAGGGATTGTCTTCGTTTCTGGTGCTGTTTACTTTGGTTACTTCTATTCACTATTATGCAGTTTCACGTAACTGCACTTTCAACTTTATAGTCTCGAAATACTGAAATTCGACATTTCAGTATTTCGAGATTATAAAGTGTAACTATATATATATATATATATATATATATATATATATATATATATATATAGATATAAAAGAGTCTAACATAGTCGATGGACTTTTTGGCCAACACTTGTTCTGATGATTCTTTTTAGTCCACAGGACAGCTGGTCAATGTTGACATTGAAAGATTGCATTAATGGTGCAGATGGGAAAACATGCTCTTTCCCAACTAATGTGAGATCTTGTAGTTGTTATATTGAAGGAGCATGCTGGTACAGGGGGCTTTCCCTCCCAGTACAAAATGTTTCTTTTCTTAGAGTTTTATGGTCCTGGTTTATTGTGTTGGCAATTTGTGTTTGAATTATGTCTATTATTTATTTATATTATTTTTAGTAAACATCTATCGTGTGCATTGAGTATTTTACACCAATCCATATAAAGGGACAAGTAAAGTACAGCTAAAGTTTCAGGTCTGGACTGCTTAATGGATCTATTCATCATTCTCTTTATTCTCATCATTCTCTTTAGCACAAACAGTGTCCCTTCACACTATCAAATCAACAATAACCTAATTTCCCATGAAGTGGTAAGGGTCCTTTGATCACAAGTTGACCGGAACCTTAACTTCGACCACCATGTGTCTACTGTTGTAAGGGAGACCTTCTATGTAGCACATTTCATTAGTAAAGGCATTGCCTCAAGAGCAAAAGAGGTTATACCCCCTCGATACTCTGCATTAATCCGGCCCGTAATTGAATATAACAACCTGTTTGACATGTACTGTACAAAGCAACTTGAGGGACCTCAAAGGTTTCTAACAAACAAGATAAAGGTGCTCCTGCATGTATCTTACACAGACCAACTAAAGTCTCTGTCACTATACTGTGTGTCATATAGACTTCTTACAGAAGACTTATGCCTGGCTTACAGAGCAATTCAAGACCCAAACCTAATGAACCTGTTGCATATCATTACATCATACGGGAATTGGACTACCCATTCCAGGGACCTAAATATGGTCTGCGACTTAAATAAGTCATGTTGGAGGGACAGATTTATCTCACAGTGACTGCCGAGACTTTGGAACAGGCTACCAATTCATGTGAAACAGAGCACCTCTATGACACTGTTCAATAGGAATCTGGACAAGTGGAATACACACTGTAAATTCTTACCAGGGATAGTGCCCATAACCCACCTAGATATGGGCAGTCATCACTAAATGCAATCTTGGGTATTGACTAGCATTGTCATGGTATTACATTGGGATGAAACAGCTAGGCTTAAAATGACCTCCTGGTCGATAGCCTAGTAATTATTTGGGGTCCTATGATCGTCCACTACTGGTAGGTGTCTGAACATCCCTCCCGGCCACCTCTCAGACAAGATTTGCCCTTTCCAGTTACTCCACCTCTCAGGAAAGTTTAAACCATGAGTAGACATTAACAGACCAAGAAAATACAGACTTATATCTAACTACTATTAGGTAAGCCAGTACAGCGAGTGTCTCCCACACATAGATGGTCTTATGTTGCTTTTAAACAGTACATTAAATGCATAATTTCTGTTATATCTTGAAATAGGTTGCTCTCTCTTCAGTTGAGCAGCTGTTCCCCACAACTATATTCCCTGGTCACCCTCGAGACATACACTGCATTTCAGTTTATTTCTCTCTAAAACTGAGCATCAAAATAGCAAGGAGCAATCCTGTAACTGATACAAACAACCAAAAGATTAAAAAATATTTAACATTAGACTTTGATTACAATGTTGCTGAATAATAGTTTTTGAATTACCATAGCTCAGGACCTGATTCTTTTCTCCGGGGACTAGCCCCACTCCAGTCAACTGCATATAACCCCCCCCCCCCCTCAGCAGTCCTCTAAAACACAAGCAATCCCAGTTTCTTCCCCCAGCCTACAAGCATATAATCTACCTGCAACATCTGCAATAAGATATCGGACCTTCATGCATGGACTGAATTCCATCAACCCCACATCTTAGTTATCACTGAAACGTGATTAAGAACTGAAATTAAAGATGAAAAAATCAGTCCTTCTCATTATACCATCATTACGAAAGACTGCATAGGAAAATAAGCTGGAGGCAAGACCATCATTTTTCAAGCCACCTTACAAATGCATAACCATCTCCCAACTATTCCACAATACAGCAATGGAGAAATACCAATAGCCAAACTACACCTAAACAATCAGGAATCCATAATCCTTTCAGCTGCCTACATCCCCCTCCCAACAATTCCAAAACTACTAAAAACTTATTTAGCTCTTTATCATCTACTTTCAGGCAAGAAACCATGCTGCTCAGTGACCTTAACATAGATTGGACCTCTAGCAAACTTAACTCTACTCCCTATAATATTAATTTCTGTCATTTCACTCAGCTGATCCAACAACCAACCTGATTTGACAAAGTATCAAAAATAACATCCATACTAGACTACATAATCTCAACCAACAGCATGAAAAAATTAAACTAGCCAGTACCCTCCCGGAATCTCTCAGTGATCATCACCCAACCTACATCAATAGAGAATACCACAAGCCCCCCAAACACCTATACTTCAGTTTTGTGAGAAACTTAAATCTGGATTTATCAAAATTAATGACTCACTTACACAATGTAGCTGGGAATATCTCAAATATCCTCCTTTAGATGAAGCTATCACTTCAATAACTCTTTCTTAACCCTACTAAACCAACAAGCCCACTAAGACATTACAGACTGAAGATAAATTCTGCCCCATGGCTAACTCATCAAATTAAACACATCATGAGAGACAGAGACAACGCCTGGAAACAGTGGCACAAAACAATGATCCAATCCTACCTAGATACACATCAGTGCCTCAGAAACTGTCAGGAAGCAAAGGAGAGTGGTATTGTTGAAACTGAATTCATCTTCAAGTCTTGGTGAGTGCCTTCACAAGGTGGACAACACTAATATGTAGACTGTATATATAGCATGGACAGAAGTAGGTCAAAAATTAAAAAAGATAACTGGGTGCACAAGACTCAGCATAAAAGAGTGCCCAATGCTGGTAGGCACACTGGTGCCAGGACTCAAAAAAATGACAGTGTAAAATCCTCAAAATACAGAAACATTCCTACAATGAAGCCATGCCAGGCCCAGGGGGAGGATGGCCTCTCTGTTGTAGAAGGAAGTAATGGTCCACAAAAATCACAAAAACTGATAGGCCAAAGGAGAGCCATAAAGACAACAGAGTGGACTGCTGAGGATAAGGAAAAAATTATGTTTTATTACCATTATGCAAAAAGCCCAGAATTTCCAGACACAAGATATACAAAAAGATTAAGAGAGAAACTAGAGGAAAGAAAAATACTTCCACAAGAAAAACTGTCACAAACCTCAAATAAAAAATTGTGTTCATTAATACAACAGATTTGTGAAAAGCATTATATAGGCTAAGAAACTTCCATCTGTTTTGGAAAAAAAAGCATCTGAGGAAGTGCAAAAATATAAACAACAAAACCTAGAGATTTTTTAAAAGTATAAAAAAGAAATATGGACATGGGAAAGAAAGAGATATTTGATAAGGTCCAATATTTATGCAAAGTGGAAAGCCAAATTAATCAATACAAAAAAGGCAGCTCCAAAGATATTTGAAGAAAAATACTGGCAAAGGCATCCAGATATGGAAATTTTCACAATAAAAAAATATCACAAAGAGGGAATGTAGAAAAGAAGTAGAAGTTAAATAAAAAATAGAAGTTGAAGTTATGGAAGGCCTGCGAACTGAAGGATTTGGTGTAGAAGATCTAACACAGGTTACATCACAGCATAATGGAACAAGTCCCCAAACTAAGGAGAAACAGGAAGATCAGGAGACATCTGAAGAAGAAATATGAACATGGGAAAGAAAAAGAGATTTAATATGGTGTAATATTTAGGCAAAGGAGAAAGCAAAACTAATCAATACAAAAAGAGCAGCACCAAAGATATTTGAAGAGAAATACAGACAAAGGAATCCAGACATGGAAAACTTTACAATACAAAAAATAAGAAGACAAAGAGGAAAAGTCGAAAAGAAGATCAGTAATGGAGAAGTTAAACAGAAACTAAGGTTATGGTGTGCCTGCAAAGGGAAGGATTCAGTGTAGAAAATCTAACTCAGAAAGCACCACAACAGGATAGAGCAATGGACATCTAAATTAAGGAGAAACCAATGGACTGGGAAGTAACTGGTCAGTTCCCATATGAAAATATTTTGGATCCTTACACAGGAAATCAATATAAATGTTCACTTGAAGCTGGACAGCAAGGAAAGGAACAGGAAACTGTGGCAACTCTGATGCAGTCAATGTTGAGGAGTGTTAGGCCAATGAGTTCCAATATGACACAGCAATCGATAACACTGGATGAAACTGAAGAGAATGTGCCACAGGAAGATGTTATAGAACTTTCTATAGAATGCCTTCTGGAAATGGAGAACAAAAAAATGTGCCCTCAGTTTAGAAGAAAATGAGCAAAGAGGAGAGTTGCTTGATTTAATAGAGATACAGTGGATATAAAAAGTTTAAACACTCCTGTTAAAATGCCAGTTTTTTGTGATATAAAAAATGAGACCACAATAAATCATTTCAAAACTTTTCCCACCTTTAATGTGACCTATAGCCTGTACAATTCAATTGAAAAACAAACAAATCTGTTAGGGGAAAAAATATAAAAAATAAAAAACATACAATACACTGGTCGCGTAAGTGTGCACACCCTTAAACTAATATTTTGTTGTGTGTGCACACCCTTAAACTATTAATTTGTTGAAGCACCTTTTGATTTAATTACAGCATTCAGTCTTCTTGGGTAGGAGTCTATCAGCATGGCACATCTTGACTTGGCAATCTTCCTTGCAAAAGCACTCCAAATCTGTCAGATTGCAAGGGCATCTCTTGTGCACAGCCCTATTCAGGTCACCCGACATATTTTCTATTGGATTCAGGTCTTGACTCTGGCTGGGCCATTCCAAAACTTTAATTTTCTTCTGGTGAAGTCATTCTTTTGTAGATTTGGATGTATACTTGGGGTCACTGTCATGTTGAAAGGTGAAATTCCTCTTCATCTTCAGCTTTCTAGCAGACACCTGCAAGTTTTGGGCCAAAAGTGACTGGTATTTGGAACTGTTCATAATTCCCTCCACCTTGACTAAAGCCCCAGTTCCAGCTGAAGAGAACCAACCCCAAAGTTTGATACTGCCACCACCATGCTTCACTGTGGGGATGGTGTTCTTTTGGTGATGCAAAGTGTTGTTTTTGTGCCAAACGTACCTTTTGGAATTGTGGCCAAAATGTTCAACCTTGGTCGCATCAGACCATAACACATTTTCCCACATGCTGTTGGGAGGCTTGATGTATTGTTTTGCACATTTTAGCTGGGCCTGGATGTTTTTCTGTGTAAGAAAAGGCTTCGATCTTGCAACCCTACCCCGTAGCACAGACATATGGAGACTACGGGAAATTGTTGTCACATGGAGTACACAACCAGTACTTGCCAGAAATTCCTGCAGCTCCTTCAGTGTTGCTATAGGTCTCTTGGCAGCCTCTCTGACCAGTTTTCATTTTGTCTTTTCATCAATTTTGGAGGGATGTCCAGTTCTTTGCAATGTCACTGTTGTCCCATATTTTCGATTTTTGATGACTCTTTTCACTGTGTTCCATGGTATATCCAATGCTATGGAAAAATTTTTGTACCCTTCTCCTGACTGATACCTTTTAACAATGAGATCCCTTTGATGCTTTGTAAGCTCTCTGTGAACCGTGGCTTTTGCTGTAGCAGGCAACTGAGTAAATGTCAGGAAAATCCTACTAGGACAGCTGAACTTTATTTTGGGTTGAGCAAAGACTCTTTAATTGATGTCAGGTATGTACACAAGAAGACGGAATGTTGTAATTAAATAAAAAGGTGCTTCAACAAAATATTAGTTTAAGAGTGTGCACACACAACAAAAGTATTAGTTTAAGGGTGTGCACACTTATGCAACCAGCACATTGTACATTTTTTATTTTTTATATTTTTTCCCCTAACAGATTTGTAAACATATTTCTCAATGTGGTATAACACACAGTTTTAAATTTATGGTTATACAAAAAAATTTTTCTAACAGAGGGGGTGAAATAGAGAACCTGACCTGAGGCTTATGAAGCCAGATGGATGTTGAGGCTAAAGGCCGATACAGGCCACGGTTTAAATGAAAAAATATCTTTAAATCCTTTTTTAAAATCCAGATCTTTGTATAGATGAACAATGTTTTTTTATATATATATATATATATATATATATATATATATATATACACACACACATATATATTAAATAACCAACAACTTGCGAGACTAAGAAGATAAGCTATAATAAAATAACTTAAAACACCCTGACCATGAGAAACGAACCTCAAACTATAAAACAAAAAAATAAAACACGTAGGATGAATTAGTGTTTTAGAGCTTTCATCTTTTATTGACGGATAAGACTTTTTCAGAAACAAATACATAAATGCAGTGTAATCAGTTGTACACACTTGATATTCTGTAAGTCAAAAAAATACTAACCTGTCATAAAGAGATAGAATGTCAAAGGGGCAATCATAAGACTCAGCAATAAAATAACCCAACCCATAAAAAAATGCTGTGATTACCAAGAGATGTCAGCATTAAAAGGTACATTATCTGTGACTTAATTAACTAATCAAATTAAATTAAATCAAATAAATAAATAAATAAATAAATAAAGGACAATCATAATTTAAGATATTCAGAAATAACAGTATAGGGGAATCACTGAAACCAAAGTAAGCACTAGGGCTGAAATCCAATATTTAAACTGCCAAAGCAACCCAGGAAATCTCTAGAAGTCCACAATGCAGTGTGTCATTCATCTAGCAAGACCCCTGTTCCTCTAGAGTAGTCTTGCAACCAAACAAAACAAAACCACTCTGTTTTTAACGTAGCCAACGCAGTGCAAATTTAATATTAATATGTTCATTGCAACCAGGGGCTGAGTTAGCTCCCAGCAGGAGCTGCCATTTAAGTTCCTTCATTTCCAGCAGCACATTGCAGTCACCAAAAAATAAATCCAGCTTTTCCAATACCAAGAATTGAAACCCAGAGAAATTCATGCATTTGCTGCTGTGGTTTCCTAGTGCATTAGTGCTATCCTTTTTGCGGATAGCTGCCAGGTGTTCCTTAGATCTGTCAGAAAGTTTTCTGCTAGTTTTACCTATGTAGAACTAGTTACATCTTTTGCATATACCACCCACTCCGTGTGGCAGCACATATGCTGCATAAAAATAACTTTGTAGTTGCAATGTGGGAAGGTGTAAGAGCTGCAGCTTAAAATGTGTTGGCAAATTACACAGTGGCCACAAGTAAACATGCTTGGGGGTCCTTGTGTTAGATCCTCGTTTCCTATTAGAAAAAGCAAAGTCCCTGATTTCAAATTAAAATTTAAATTATTGTCCTTTATTTATTTATTTAATTTAATTTAATTTGATTAGTTAATTAAGTCACAATGATAATGTACCTTTTAATGCTGACATCTCTTGGTAATCTCAACATTTTTTATGGGTTGGGTTATTTTATTGCTGAGTCTTATGACTGGCCCTTTGACATTCTATCTCTTTATGACAGGTTAGTATTTTTTGAATTACAGTATATCAAGTGTGTACAACTGATAACACTGCATTTATGTATTTTTTTCTGAAAAAGTCTTATCCGTCAATAAAAGATGAAAGCGCTAAAACACTTGTTCATCCTATGTGTTTTATTTTTTTATTTTTTTTTTATAGTTCAAGGTTCATTTCCCATGGTCAAGGTGTGTTAAGTTATTTTATTTTTATATATATCTACATACATATATATATACATATATACATATATATATATATATATATATATATATATATATATATATATATAAATATAAATATATATAGTTTTTATATATATTGTTCTTATATGTATTGGTTTTTCATATATATATATATATATATATATATATATATATATATCAGATTTTTACTAGAATCTTATTGTTTGTCTTTTTTGTATAACATTTTTATATGTTTATTCTTCTTCTTCTTTCGGCTTTTCCCAGTTAGGGGTCGCCACAGCGGATCACCTGTCCGCTCATGACTGGCAGTGGAGTTTTATGGCGTCGAGTTGCCAGCCCAGTATATGCATATACAGATAGAGAGATGTATTTGTTTATGTATTTAACATGGTTCAGGGTTTTAGTCTTTTAACATATAAGGATTTAACATATATAGAATAAGCATTGCTATGTGATTGGTTGAATTTGATTGCACCCTCTATTTAAACTATAATCAGCTGTTTGTTTACTATGTCTTCAGAAGCAGTAGTTATACTGCGAAAGCCCTCACATTAAAGAATTTTTGTAATTATTTGTGTTTCGTACCAGATTATACAGTTTTTCACCTCTACATCGCTTTGACTCAGCTATATATATTTATGTAGTTTTTAAGTAACATTTCATGCCATTCAATGACTACTTAAAACACAAACAGTGCAAATGCCACAGAACACACTTTCAAAGTGCTTTTTGCTGCTGCTTCATTTTGGAATGGCTAAACTGCCCTCTTTTGTGAAGCCTGAATTGTACTACTTTGGGTCGTCCCCCATCCCCCTTCACACCTAACTTCCCGAGCTGGTAAAGTGCTAGGGGTAATTTGAGCTGTTACTTGCTGTGATTGACAGCTCACAGCAGGAGACTTGACTCATGTACTGTTTTCTTGTTCTAGTCTTTACTTTCTGTATGGGTAGGGGAAGGACCAGGGAGCTGTGACATCACAGCATGGGTGGGATTTTAGGGCAGTCGTGGTGATGTCAGTTTGGGAAGGGAATTGGCCAGAAACCTACCTGTATTCAGTGGCCTTGATGACATCAGTGAACTGGAGACTGCAGCAAGCTTTTCCAGGGAGGGATAAAAGTTTTCTGAAAGTGAAACTACTACAGTACAGTAAGGTACTGTTCTAGTGGACAGAAACAGTCAATTTAAAATATTTTAACTGCTGTACTGTTGTTTATTCATAGCAGGGACAGTAAATAGGGAGAAAAAGGACAGAGAAGTTGAGCATTTAATAACAGAATCCCATTGTTGTCCTTTAATAACAGATAAAATTCTACCACAAGAACACACGGTATAAGGGAATGGAAGGGGAGAAATCGAATACCATCTTGGAAATATCGAACAGAGAAAACTATAAAGCAATTAAGACAAGAAGTGTCACTGTTAGGAGACTATAGAAGAGGGAACAGATCAACAAAAATGCTGAGAAAGATAGACGTGATAAAAGCAATGCACAGTATTATAATGGATCAGGATTTATCATGCACCATCACAAAAAAAAATATCAGCACAGGCAGAAAAACTTAGAAGATACACAGATAAATATAAAGGAAAAGTACAAAACAAGCAATTTACTGATAACCCAAAAAGTTGTATAGAGAATTGGGAAATAAGGTAAAAAGAATTGAAAACTACCAAAAAAGAAGAAATAGATGCATTTTGAAGAAGTATTTATGAAGATCCTGTGGAATATAACAAACATGCTGAATGGACAGAAGAAGGAAAAGAAAGAATAAGAAGTTCAAAGGTACAGGATATGAAATCGGATGAAGTAACAGCCAGAAAGATTGAAACAAAGTTAAGAAAAGCCACCAATTGGAAAAACCCCAGGCCAGATGCAGTACCTAATTTCTGGTTAAAAGTATTAACATCTCTGCACAAAGATTTAGCCATGAGTAAGAACTATTTCTATGCATGCCCTGAACAGACACCAACCTGGCTAACAACAAGAAAAACAATGTTCCTACCTTAGAGTGAACCTGCAAGCTACCCTAAAAATTATAGCTCAATAACTTGCCTTCTAACCACATATAAACTATACACTGGAATTTATGCCGACAGAGTTTATAGCCATTTGGAAGAAAACTCAATTATGGCAATAGAACAAAAGGCAATAAAAGAATAACATATGGAACAAAGAAACATCTGTTGTTAAATAAAGTCATAGTGGAGAAATGTGAAAAGGGGAAGAATCTAAGTATGGCATGGAATGAATACAAAATGCATCTGACAGTATCCCACATTGATGGATAAAAAAGAGTGCTTAAAAATGTATAAGATGCATGGTATACTGATCAACTACATTACAGTGAACATGAAACAGTGGAAGACTACTTTGCAATTAAGCCATGATAAAGGAGAAATTATTATTCCAGGGATAAAAATACAAAGGGGGATATTCCAGTGTGACTCCCTGTCACCTCTGCTCTTCTGTCTTACCCTTAACCCATTAAGCTGTCTACGTAACAGATTAGGCCATGGCTATAATTTGGCTCCTAGAAAACAACAAAAGTATAAAGACTTCTCATCTTGTCTTTGTTGACAATTTAAAACTGTATAGCTCATTAGAAGAGGAACTGAAAGCACAACCTTTTCAGATGATATAAGAATGTAATTTGGTCTTGATAAATGTGTAAAAGCAACCTTTAAAGCAGGAAAGCTGCAGAAACAAGAAAACATCAGTTTGGGTCAAGAATATGATATAAAGGAACTTGAGCAAGAGGGAGTGTATAAATATTTGGGAAATGATGAAGGATCAACAATAAAACATGAACAAATGTGAGTAAAACTTAGGAATATTTTACAAGACTTAAATTAATTCTGCAAACAACATTGACATCTAAGAACAAAATTCAAGCTATAAACCAATTTGCTCTTCTGGGCCTAACTTGCCGTTTTGGAGTCAGTGACTGTCCCCAAAGGGTGTTTGATCGGTTGACAGGAAAACAAGAAGGATGCTTCATGCTCATCAAATGATCTATAAAAATCATACCAAGATTATATATTCCCCATTCTGAAGGAGGCATGGGCCTCCTTAAAACTGATTACATGTATTGATCTGCAATTGTGGGACTGCATACATATCTGCTGACCTCACAAGAACCAAATGTAGTGAAAGTTTTGAAACATGAGGAGAATAAATCTAAGACAACTTCCTGCTTAGTCTAGCAGAAGCATATCAGCATCAAGTGGGAATGGAAATTAAACCAGGAGTAGATAAAAAATCAGGCAGCAACTGAATGTGCCAAAAAAAAACAAAAGAAAGAATATAAGGTGAAGGATCAAATGAGAAGGCAAGAAATGTGGAAAATGCATAAGTATAGAAAACTCCTGGAAGAACCTCATGTTGATCAGGATCGAATACAGGAATGGTTAAGGACAGGTGAATTCAAACCAAAAGATGAAAGGTTAATATTGGCAGCCCAAGATAATAGCCTACATATATCTTGGTTTACAAAGTCCATTGAACATGTGGGAGAAATGGACAAATGTATGTTTTGTAAAACAGAATTGGAAATAGACACGCACCTTGTTGCTGGTTGTGACACAGTAATGGAAGAAGGACTGTATACTGAAAGGTATAATAATGTGGCAAGACTGTTGCACTGGAGATTGTGCAAACATTATGGTATCGAAGTGACTGAAAAACACTGGAAACATGAGCCACAAAGAATTATAGAAAATGATGAAGTCTACATCACATGGGATCACCCATTATTAAACAGTTCAAAAGATAGATGTGAGAAAACCAGATATAGTGCTGCATGAAAAGAAGACAAAAGTAGCATTGATCATTGAAATTACTACACCCAGTGACTATAGTGTCTTGGGTACAGAGAGACACAATGCCTTAAAGGGAGAGTGTCAAAGATACACCTTTCAGAACACTTTTTTTTTTTGCACCAATGCATAGTTTACCTATACATTTATCAACAGTATAGCACAACATAGCTGTCCTTTTATTGTGAAGAGATATACATGCATCAATAAGCTATTCCTTTACTACATCAGAAACCTGAGAATTTATATGATTAGTATTTAAAACTGAACTAAACTAACATTACAATGATGTACCACATCTTTAACAACATTCTTTGTCACTTTTATAGGATAACCTCTAACTATAATATCTGAGATAATGTGTCTATCTTCTTTAAAAACACATCATTGTCTGTGATCAGTCTAGAGGAATGTATAGTCTGAACAAAAACAATATCTGGCTTTAAATAAGCAGGGTGCATAACTGAGTAATATACTGCTATTGATGATCTGTATATTCACTTTAACCAACACAACAAATTATTACACAAGAAATCTTTGTATATATTTGGATTAAAAACAGTCAGTGCCAAAGATTAAAGCTATGAGCTATTAACAAACTGATCCCTGTCATCCAGAGTTTGATTCCTACTGCGCCCATTTGCCCAATATATGACTCAGGGCAGGTCAGTTAACCAGACAGTACTCTTGAGCAATTGAAAATGTGGGTTAGTCTCCTAAACAGTCTCTTGCACTGTATCCACGAACCTGCAAACTAATCATTTCTTGTAATGCCATGTAACGTATTAGATACGGTCAGCATAATACTGACATTTAGCAGACAATATCCATTCCTAGTTTGTTATCGAAAAACAGAACTCTAGAAAGGTGTTGTTTTAAACTGGTTAAAAACTGTACATTTCTACACCAGTATACAATCTGCAGTACTGCAATAATCTTCAAAAGATGAAGCAGTGTATTATGACTATTCAAATAAGTAACCATCTTCATGTGGTCTGCATTTTCTAATCAAGTTCTAATATGATTACTTTGTTGAGTAGACATAAGAAATTGCTTCAAGTGTTGAATAATTTGTTTTAGTATTAACTCAATTCTGCAGTAAATATTCAAAGTAAAAATACCAGTCCCTGTTAAATATCATCTTTGCGGGCATAGAGATAATAATATCACCACTACAACATTAATAACATATTTTTATAAGAGGGAAAATAAAGAGCCCCTTCTGTTTAAATGTAGGTAGCATTCCATTGTATGCGATAGCATATAAACTGTGTGCTTTATTTTTTTCATTATAGTGTACTTTAAATGTATACATTTTTAAAGTGACAACATACTCAGTCGCTCACTCAAGCATTTGCCTTGTGTTGCTGCCTGAACACGTGCTGTTTTTGGAAAAAAATTATTAGCAAAATTACATAAGAATTGGGAAGATTGTTTAACATCAAAACACAAAAAATGTCAATATAATAAAGACCTATAAATCAATTATACAGATAGCCCATTTTTCTAAATGTGATACTAGCCACCAGGTTGGTATTACTTGAACATATTAGACCTTCAAGACACAAAGAAGCGCTTAACATATGTTGGGTATTATTACTTCCTTACAATGAAATATTTCTACATAATATAAGGATAGATCAAAGTTTGGTGCAATCGGATGAAACAGTCCATTGCAGGACTGTGTCCCATTCCCACCTCGTGTCTATTACTGGGCAGGACATATTCTAAATCACAAAACACAAACTACAAGCTCTAGCAGGTGAATAGCAAGTCAGAATAAAATACAATGAAAGCAAAAAAAAAATAAAAAATGGCTCCAATAAACACAGACTGAATCCTTTGGTTAGGTAGCTTTAACAAAAAATATAAATAAACGACAAGTTCACAAGATGATTCATCAGGTCAGAACAGAAACATTCACCATTAATTCAATTTATAAAGTTAAAAGTCACATGTCCAGTGACATCATATTCACAATTAAAGGTACAGCATAACTTATATTTCTGTTGGATTAATTTTAAACTGGTTTTAAGTTTACTGCTTCATTTAAGTCTGGTAGCGCATGAGCATGCGACTCAAAAGCTTTCAGTTTCAATTACTGTGTCACCTCCTCTCTCAGATGGAAAAAATACCTTAACACTCATAAAAACAATATGATACCCTTTTCTTTCAGAATTAATATGTTTAAACAGAGCATTTGTTAAAACTTGACACCTTATATCTGACAAAAGGTTACAAATTATATCCTTTAATGTACAGTTAGCTATGCCTTCACATAGAGCAAGACATACAATATCCTTGTGTTACAGGTTACAGTATCGTTAATCAGTATCTTTTTTTTTTTACTAACTAGATGCTCAAAACTATCTGCTGCTCCCTTTTTTATATACTTACAGAAGGAGCAGTTAAAACAAGGAAATGTACCTCTCATAGAATTAGCCACTGGTCATTTAAAATTACATTTCTGTTCCTTATGACATAATTTATTTTTCAAATCTAGTACTTTTCTTTATCCAAAATGTGTAATGTTCAAAGAATCATTTAATACTGTATTATTTAAATCTTGCAATAAGAACCAATTCATTTTAATGACTTCCTGTATACCTTTAGAATGAGTATTATCTGTATGCATGTCTCTGATATAGTTATTATCCATCCTAGTGCGTTCTCTTTTATTTCCTGTCTTTGAAGGCGGCTCGGTTTCTGCTATCTCATTTATTGATTATTAATTGATATTGTCTTTCAGCATCCTTATTATGATACCCTCTATGCAAAAAGTGTTCCGTAATTACAAATAACTTAATACTCTGAATCACCACGACCCTGAATTAGATAAAGCAGGTACTGAGAATGGGTAGATGGAAAGTAAAACATTACTTTAATAAGCAAACAATATAGATGATGCAGAGTACAAAGCCAAGACATTGACTGAGTTCACATTCTGCTCAATGAGTGAGTGTGCTGTATAATTAAGACCTATGTTTGAAGTAATCATTTTACTAGTTCAAAATGGTAAAAAATGTGTATTTTTTCAACAACTTGTTACTGCTTCGACATAACAAAAGCTTTAAGTGGTATGTATTATAAACGTTTCTTTCTCAAAATGCTTGCTTGATTTACTTTTATAAAGAGCAGTCCTGTAGTATAAAGTGACATTTACCTCCATATTTTTACAGAAAGTTGCATTAGTGCCAAACAGAATCTGGCACTGCTCATCAGCGGTATAATGCATGCCTGGCAGCTTGGCAGGAAGACGTACTGCATTGTGACTCCTGGGATCCATATGTAATAAGCATTCACTGATCTTTGACCTAAAAAACATTCAAGTTACAACCTGTAATGAGGATAACACATACAAGGTAACACAGAAATCCTGTCTGACTTTTCTTACAGAAATGATTATATAATTTATATTTGACTTTAGATCACAACACTTTCACTGACAAGATTGCACATTTAAACTGATATCTTACATTTTTAATTTGTTTTTATTTTCTTATTTTATTGTACTATACATATGCTGATATAAAAAAATGGGTAGTTGCTTAATGCAATAATGTTTCACAGTGTAGAGACCCTTAAATTTTCAAAGAGGATGGGTCAGCTCCATTTATGTTAAGATATTAACATTAAGCCATACTCACAGGACTTATTGTAATATTCATTTCTTAATATTCTAACATTTTAGAGCAAAATATGATGAAGAGCTGTTTTGGATGATGTTCTAGGTAAGTTCTAGCCCTACAGCAGTATTTTAAAGTATGACAATCCATTTTATGCAAATATGCAGAAATGGGAGCCTTAAGCCTCACTAACATATATCAGAACCATGAAAGTCAGCAATATGATATGCATGCAGGCAAGTTAAGTTCCTAAAACTGACTTTGGGTGGCATTACCTTGACATAAAAAAGTGACAAGTATGAAGAAAGATTTTTTGGCATGAATGACTAGTGCAATCCTTATCACAAGAGAGAGAAATTGAACAGTGAGGACTGTAAATCCTGTGCTTTCTATCAGATGTTATAAGTAACTTACCTTGTAATGTTGCAATATACTGTGCATGCAGTTACACACTGCAACAGTTTGCATTTCAATGAAGTGCCATGCACTCCATTCTGGAAGTAAAAACCTTTACATCTCACTAGTGAGTCTGGAAGCACAATGTAAAAAGAATCAATATGGATACATAAAAAGATTACAAAAAGCTATTTTAAATTATCACCAAGCAGTAAAACAGAAATGTGCTTTCATTTCTTACGGTTTCCTTCAATAATAAAATGTACAAAACAATGTAAAACAGACCTCTCACTTATCTGTTTAAGGAAATACACATCTTCCTGAGTACAGTTTTTTTACTTCCCAATTACACTGCAATGGGCATTTGAAATTCAGCAAGCAAACCTTGTCATTTCTCCCTGACTGCCATGTCGCTCCTCAAAGTGCCTCAGCCACTCATTAAACTCCAGTCATCGGAGTTGTAGCCATGCCTTACACCTACAACTTGGACCTGCTGGAGAGCCAGGTATGTATCCCAGAGACTACCCCTTCTCTGGTACAGGCTCCCCAACCATGTGAAGCAGAGTTCTTCCCTACACCAATTCAAGTGTAACTTGGACAACTGGATTGGGAACAGGAAATTCACCCCTGGTTTGGCACCTATGTCTCTAATGGACACAGGCAGCCTGTAAATGGTTCATCTCCCAGGTCCCTGTCTGGTAATGTTTCATCTCCTAAGCCCTTGTTTACACTTAGTAAGGGTACCAGAACTTATCAGAGATTTGGGATGCATGACTTGGCTTAAAAAAGCCCTAGTGGTCTTTAGTGTAGTAAACAACTATGAACCTATGACTTGCTGTACACCAACAGTTAGCTAATGTACCACAGCAGAGGGCAATTCATGCATTTATCCTGCCTTGATGTTGAGTCATAATATCCAACAGAGATGCAGCCTTGAGAAGTCTCCTTCCAGATGACTGATACTTCTGTAAAGGAGGAAGCAAAAATTTACATTAAGATGCACCTCGGTGAACAAATGGAGCAAAACTGTATTTATGAATAGTTAGTATATGAGAGTTCTAAAAGGAAACTGCTCAAGTGAAAATTTGTTACTGAGGAAACCAGTTTACTTACTTAGTTTTGGATTACCAATGCAAAACAAGATCATTTGCATCCCTGTAGGCCTGGCAGAGGTCATCATTTAGATGTTTGTAAGAGAGACAGAGTAAAGTGATCTGGAGTTTAGATGCTCTGTTTGGCTTAAGGAGCTTATACCCAAGACTATTTTGAAAAGGAAAACATTTTTTTTTTTAGCTGGGCAATATGCCTGTTTAGATATATGCCAAAGGAGATGCTCCATTTAGCCTGATAAGGCTGGAGTAGCGAGTAATTAGTTAGGTTAGGTAGAAGGATTTCCTAACATTAGCCAAAATTAGGAGTTCGTTGTCCATGAATGTGCTCAAGTCCCTAATGGTAGTGTCAGTTTTGAGGGGGAGGTGTAAATTATGAAGTAGGTGCCAGTGTGTTCTTGTTTTCCAAACAGATCGATATCATATTTCTTTGCACTGAGTTTTAGTCTGCTATCCTGATACCATGAGCTTTAGAGGTTAATTCTAATCCATGCGTCTTGTTGAATTTTAAGCTAAAAGTGTAGTTCCCTCTCCCTGTTTGCTGTTGTTACACTTGTTGGACTAGAAATCACCTAATGTAAGGGACATCAAGCCGCATATTCAAGTTCATTGTGATAGAATTGCACTTGTGAGATTTCTTTTGCTGTGTCTTTACATTAAGACAACTGGGGCTACTCATCTAGTAGCAGAAGGATTTTGCTTTGTTGATCTAAGTTGGGAAACACTAAAAAGGGTTCATAGTGTAGTTTTATTGACCAAACAGCTCTGAAGTCAGTTTAATGCATTACTGTAATAAATTCAGCATATTTGTGTAGCTCTGCGCTCATTTCCCCAGAGCTCAGCAAGCCTTGCCATCCTAGCTTGAGATCCAGAAGTGTTTTAGTTGCATGCAGTGCCATTCCTTCAAAAATAAGTTCTTTTTTAATAAACTGCACTTGAGTAACTTATATTAAGTAATCACTGCTGATACCTTGTGTTACCTATATGTTTTTCTGATTTTGAATTAAAATAATGTTTTTTGCTCTCACCATTGCTGTTGTCAGACTATTTGTCTTGAAATTGCCACTCTAGCCAGATGTTTAAGTTGTTATGTGGTTAACAGTGCCCTGCAAAGAAGTAAAGCAAATTTCCCTATAGTACTGTCCATAAAAATGTACCCTGTAAAACAATAATTTTACAACAAATACCTTGTGCACGGACAAGCTTAGAGCAGCTAGTCTGTCCACTGAGTGGTAATGCCATTACATTTAGAATTCGGTATTTTATAGCCAGCAAAGCTTTTAGCTTAGTCTGCCCTATTAAAACACCAGTAACAGCCTTCCATAACCCACCCAGTATATCACCCCCTTTAGCTCACCAATTAAAGGACAAGGCAGCATGGATATGCAATTTTCTAACCTCTCTGTAACCAGCCTGGTGGATATGCAAGCTTCTAGGAATCATTTCATTAAATATGACCATTCAGAAGTGTCTTTTTACTCCTAAAAGTTTCTTTCCTGTAGTACTCATCAGGTTTACCTTTGTTTATATATCATCCCCTCCTTTCCAAAGAATAAGGCTTTATTCAAAGACGAATAAGCAAAGTAGCCATGAAAATGGCTTTTTCTGACATGAGTATACAATCAAACATTATGAGTTTTTATAAACAGTGAGTGGGACCATTGGACAAGCTTCTGATAGGATGAAAGCCATGGCATGTAGTTGGTGGAGTTGGTTATACTCTATTTGAATGAGCTTCTGATATAATGAAAACCATGGCATGTAATTGGTGGAGTTGATTTTACCCTATTTAAATATTACAGATAAGTGAACAATTAGGTTATAAGTACCGCTATTTGAAATCCACCCCTGTCTTTGTAAGGGACCAGTTTTTAAATATATACAAGTGTTTTAACAACATATTTAAACAAAGAGTTAACAATGAGCAAGATAAAGCACTTTCACATGATGTGTTTACTCAAAACCATCTTTAATAAAGTACATCTAGTGATAAAATCAGATTATTTAGTAAGAATGGCCAATATAAACATTCTAATAATGGATGAATTATTAGGTAGAACAAACCTTGTTTCAAGACTGACATGCCTGCTTTTTTAACAGTTGTAATAATTTACAGAAGTAAAGTATAGTAAAAATTGTTAATGCTTTTGTTGTTAATTTAACATTATTGAGTGCTCATGCTAGCTATCTACTTTCATAGGGCATGCAGAGGCCCAATTTTACTAGTGTCCTGATTCTAGTATGATGACTTTATTGTTAGTGTGTTAGGAAAATCGCCGAGCATGATATGTGCTTTAAAAACATTCCAGACAGAAGTCGATTACCTAGAACAGTCTCAAAATGGCCTAATAAACATGACAAAAAATACAGCATAAAACAGATTTAATAGTAGCTTTTGTGATCAACTTTCCTTAAGTTCAAAAGGCTTTTAGTGGAACATGTGGTGTTTAGTCTTGGCTTTTTGAAAGCATTAAGTCAAAATTGCCAAGCAAGTTCTCGCATTTCCAAAAATAAAAAATTAGGTTATTCAATATTATTTTCTAATATTTTCATATTTTATAATTCCTTATTTTCCTAACATACTAGCTGGCACTTATGCCGCGGTGGTACGGCAGTAGCGTTAACTCACAGCAAGAGGTTCTCCCATTCGATTCTCGGCTGGGCTTGGGAGAGTGCCTTCTGTGTAGAGTCTTCATGTCCTCCCCATGGTTGGGTAGCGTTCGAAAGACATGGATGCATAAATGGGCGTGCATTCATTGAAGGTTGGGCATTGAGCTGGCACCTTGGCGTTTTGTAAAAATCTACTGCCAATCATTAGTGGACTAGAGTTCCGCTGTGGCGACCCCTTAATGAGAAAAGCCGAAAGACAAACAACAACTAGCTGGCACTTCAATCTTGAAACAAGGTTCATTCTACCTAATGATTCACTCATTATAAAAAATTTATATTGCCCACTCTTACTAAATAATCTGACTTTGCCTTTGTTAAAGATGAATTTTTACATACTGGTAACCCTTTGTTTAAATATGTTGTAACACTTGAATATATTTAAGAAACTGTTCACTCAGTGACACAGGGTTGGATACCAAATGACAGAACTTAGAACCTAATTGGTCACTTATCCGTAATATTTGAATAGAGTAAAACTAACTCCACCAGTTACATGTCATGGTTTCCATGCTATCAGAAGTTTATTCAGTTAGAGTACATCCAAATCCACCAACTACATGCCATGTCTTTTATCCTATCAGGAGCTTGTCCAATGGAACCACCCACCATCTAGTGTCTATAAAAACTCATGCTGTTTGACTGCAGTACTCATATGAGAAAAAGTAATTTTCATGGCTACAGCCCTTATCCATCTTTGAATAAAACCTTTTTCTTCTGAAATGAGGGATGATATACAATCAAAGGTAAACCTAATCATTTAATTTGGAGTACTACATGCATGAAACTTTCAGGAATAAGAGGACACTTCTGGATGGTCATATTTAATTATGTGATTCTTAGAAGCTTACAGTTTGTCATGACCCTTAACTCTTAAGGGACAGGTGGAATCATACCAGTCTGCTCATTCACCATATCTGGCAATTCTGGAGTTCATCCCGATGGATATGGGTATTTTGAGATAATGTAGAAATTGTCTCATGTTTTACTGACAACTATTTAATCATTAAAGTAACAGATACTGTACATGAGAGGTGTACTTACACTATGTCACTGGAAGCTGAACTCTCGCATAGAAGCATAAATCTGGTTGTCAAAACCATGCACACAATGCCTACCACACATAGCATACAACGAACAGACAGACCAACATATGCTGAAGCACTTAAATGCAGTCTTCCTAAAGAACAAAGACCTAGACTGCCCATTGGGAAGGCTATTCCTCAGTGAACACAATAATACTCTGCAAAAGCAACATCTAACACCACACATACAGTCACTAAATGGAAACATAAAAAACTAAGCCCTCAAGGCAAGCTGACACACTTACCAGGACTTCACTCATAGGGGACTCCATTGTAAGACATACTGATGCCCCTCTAACCAGGCTAACCAAAGAGAAGATAACAGTTGCCAGGATCCACAAAATTACACCACAGGTACAAGTATGATTCCATCATAGTCCATGTAGGTGCAAATGACCTGAGATGTACCTCCTTTGACTGTATGAAGACAGACATTATGGAGTTCATGGATTACCTGTCTCAGGCTGGTATGAGCTTAGCACTGAACAGCATATTATCTTCACCTAGGATGATGCCACAATATGAACAAATGATGGCTGACTTTAACAACAGGCTGAATTTCTGGTGTCATTTTAAGGAATCCAGTATTTGTAAGTATGTGAAGACATGGATAATGGACTACATTGCTTTGCCAAGGATGGTCTACACCTATCCCCTTTAAGCTTTCAAATACTGGCTAAAATGTTATTCACCCCCATACTACCTTTTTTAGGCAATGCCAAATTGACAAACTATCGATATAGCAAAATCAACTCAAATGAACCTTAAGATTTTTCTACTCAGTGCCAGGAGCCTCAAAAACAAACTACACTCCCTTCAAGCCTTCCTAACCATTGAGAACATAGACATATGTGTAAGTACTGAAACATAGTATAAAGCTGCACAGAGTACCCTGGCAGTGCAGGGTTTCAGTTCCTTTCCCATTTTTAGACCAGTAGCTGCACAGACAGGGGCTAAAGGTGGAGGTATCTTGATATACATAAATAACCAGCATGCCACTTGGCTAGTTAAGATGACACACTGGAGTTTATCCATGTGCAGATAACCACAGATAAAATCCCATACCACATCCTAACTAGCTATAAATCGCCATTCATGTCCCAAGAAACTCACAGTGTATACTTGGACCTACTGGAGACACTTGCCATCCAATCAAACACCCTTCTCATGCGGGACTTTAACTTCCCTTCTATAGACTGAGAATATTATCTTTCACAGTCTCAAATTTGAAGGCACAGAGATATCTGGACTTCGTAAATACAGCCACCTTTGACCAATTAGTTCACACACCCACCACAGGCTCCAAGATACTGGACCTTATACTCACAAATATGAGAGAACTCTGCAACCACCCCATGTCACGTTCTCCCTGGTAAAGTCCAAATATAATGCTGTTTCCTTCAAAAGCAAAATCAACTTGGTTACCCCAGTAAAAGTTAAAAACTATTCGATGGAAAACTACCTTTTATTAAGTTACAGTCAAAATTCAATCCCCCCCCAAACCCAGAGAACACAGCAGCTTATGCCAAATTGTTCACAGAAACTCTCTGCAACCATGTCAGTGGTTGCATAAAGGCTGCTATACCTATGAGAAGTAAGCCAATAACTAACCAAAAACAAAGCACCCTTGTGGCATCTCAGATTAAACAGGATACACAAGAAAAGAAAAACAATCATGGCAAAATTCAAGAAGCATAACTTCCATAAAGATAAGAACTTGCTCATCAAACTTAGTAGGCAAATAACAGGGCTAATTAGGTCAAAGAAAGCCAACTTCAAGATTAGGATAGCCTCACAGGCAAAAGAAAACCATAAGGCCTTCTTCAGCTATGTCAGAAATTTCAAGGGCAGCATACAACAGTGTGCTGAATTGATGGTTAATGGTGCAACATTCACTGAGTCTGGTGATGTAGTAAACTTGCTGGCTAACAAATTCAGTTCCACTTTTACCCCCAACTCACTCCCAGCCACCCCCTAAAAAATACCCTCAAACATAACCCTTCCAACTATATCAATACAGCATGTTTTGGCTGTGCTTGCTAAAGCCAAAAACACAGTTGCAATGGGCCCTGCTAACATCCCAGGATGCCTCCTGAATAGTCTAAAATATGACTTATCAGGCCACTGGAGTCACTATTTAACTATAGCCTCAAAACTGGCTTTGCGCCATGAGAATGGAGGACTGCAATGGTCATCCCCCTTCATAAGGAGGAGCCATCAACAAATCCAGGAAACTACAGACCCATTAGTTTTACTAGACTTCTTTGCAAAGCCATGGAAAGAATCATGGAAATTATCAACAAAGACATAGCAGACCTCCAAACACTGGATCCCTCCCAGCTTAACCTTGTCAAAGGAAGGTCATGCTAAATGAATCTATTTGCCTTCTGTGAAAAGGTAACTACGGCAATGGAATATGGTAAAATCATTGATCTGCCCAAGGAATTTGATACAATACCCCATGCAGGCATTCTTAATAAACTTATAGAACTAGACAAAAAAAAACCTTTATAACGTGCTAGATAGTCAACTGGCTCACAGACTGGACCCAGGAGGTTAAGACTGGTGGGAGACAGATATGTATCTCAGAGAATTCCTATTCTCGGGAATAGGCTCCCCATCCATGTGAAGCAAAGTCCATCCCTTACCTTTATTTAGTGTAACTTGGACCAGTAGAATAGAAATGGTAAATTCGCCCCTGGCTTGGTGTCTATGTCCCTGATAGACAGAGGTAATCAGTAATTCATATCCAAGCCAAAAAAATCACCCACAATAAAAATGTCTAAAATATAAAATATGGGGGTCACATTTAGGATACATGGCTAGGCTTATAACGGGCCTAGTGCCTGTTAGCCTAGTACACACCTATGAACTTATGTGTATGTTAATAAAGGTTAGGGAAGGTCTCAAGTACATGTATCTTCTAATTTAAAATTCTAGCTATAAGCAGTGCCACGTTACAGTGTACAACAGATTTTGTTAGGTTTGTATGTGTAAGAGACTGACTCCCTAAAAAGACATTGTAGGGGTACAGAATATCTTAACTAATATGCAGAAGTCCAGTGGGAGAGGTACAGATCAATCTTTGCAAAGCACGCAGGAGTGTCAACTATATTCTTCCAAGCTCACACATACTAGATCCCCCAGGAATGATTCCAGTCACTGATCCAATTTTTTTTTTATTTGTCACCTCCAGGGAAATTACACTGACTCCATTTGCTCCCAAGTGTATGCAAACCTCCCAACTCCCTAGGAGTGGCAAATGGACTATACCCTTTGACTCCTCTTCCCTCCCTTTCTGTCTCTTCCAGTATCAGGGTCACTAAGTGAACCTGGCTGCCTGTTTCAAACTAAGGATGCCATCGCTCTGTCCCACAGAGCCAAGTAATTTTTGAAGTCTGTTGTTTTCTTCTTGAACTGTTGAATCATTTGTGGTGAAAGGCAAGATTCATCATATGTTGAAAGCTCATTTATGTCTCTTTTTATACATTCTAAGCTGGAATTCTCTAAGTTTAGTAAGTTACACGTTCAAAATGATCAGATCATATGCATACTTGAGGTTAAGGGAACTGAGTATCCTGGAGCCATCTCCAATTCTACTATCTGTGAAACAGCTTGCCAACACTCTTTCCTTTCTCAGCTTGAGGAATGGTGCATCAGTCTGCCTGACCATAGAATCACCTATGACTAAAACATTATCTTATATGGCAGTGAGCTCTGGTAGCATTAAGGAAGTAGGCACACTGCTTGAGTGACCCTTGTCTAATATGACAATATGAGGTGGTATTTTTAATACCTTTATTAAAGTATCACTTAATACATAAGCAAATAAGTATTAATATAAAAGAAAACAAACTGTATTAACATGTTTTCCATTTACATACATTATACAGCACATATGTTCTTTTTTATAACTACCATCAGTTCAACAATTATGTAAATTGTTCAATTCCTGCATTCCTTTAAACCTCATTCCTCATTCTGCATATACTGTTCCCACAATTTCCATTTATTTCTATGTAATTTACTCTTTCCCTTTTATAAAGATCCCACATCCAGTTATTTTATCTGTATTACAAAAGTTAACACTTCGAATACAGTTAGTTTAAACTTGGATTTCCATTTTCTATTAATTGCTTTATTGGAAGCCACAAGAATTAAACTTAACAAGGCCTTACTATGTCTGGGCAAGTCAGTTACCTATGTCCCAGCTCAAAAGAATAATTTCCTTAGTTACAGCCATTTGCTCAAACAATATTTCTGACACTACTCTGTGGGGAATTTTTAAAACCTGCCAAGTGATTACACTCTCAAAATATATGTTCACAATTACCTGGGGTCACTCTTCCCCATCCTACCTCCCAAATTTGCCATCTATCTGAGGAAAAAATATTTTGAAGTCTGATAGGGGTATATAAATAACAATGCAATCCCTAAACCTTCTGACCTTTGTTGGATACTTCAGAGCTATACATATGCCATACCATTGCTTCCTTGTACTTTTCCCCAGTCTATCTTCCCAGTCTTTTCTAACGTTTTCTGATTGATTCTCATAGTTATTGTACAATTTGTTATATATCCTACTAATTATCCTTTTTTAACAGCAGCTTCTGTTATAGATTCAACTAAAAGCTCTACCAGAGCAGGCCTGTCACTTAGGATTTCTCTTTGCCTATACTCTGATATCATTCCCTGGTAGTGAAGGCATTGTCTAGCCTGCGGTCCAAATGTCTTCATGGCCTCATTCCGCTTTATTACTTTTCCCTCTATAGTTATTTGCTCCCAATACCTCCATCCCTTTGCCAGTTTTCTCAATTAAGTTCTATTCTCTACTTGCATATTTTCTGTATCCCTGTTTGCAGTCATCTCTGTCGGCAAAGTCTCCTTTCCCCAGTCTTGTGTGGGCTTAGTTTTCAGAGTACTTTCTGCTGCTTTATGCATATAACATTCTGTATGGCTGTTATTACTCTCCTTAAGGATCTGCATCCAAAATCCCAGTCTCTGCTTATTTCTTTGATATCCCCCCTGCTTCATCACCATCCATTTCCACTTTGAATTATAATCTCCTTTTTGTGTTATGTACAGGGGCCTTAACTGTGTAGCTTTAAATCAGGTAATCCTAAACTATCATTTTCTGTTGGAAGGATCACCTTATTCTACTTAATTCTTGTCCTCTTCCCCTCCAGATAAAATCCTTCCACTCTTTATTAATTATCATCCAAAACTTCTCTTCTGGTTGATAAAAATATGCCTGATCTGTATATAAAATTAAAGGGACTAAAACATTTGCACTGCTTGCATTTTATTACCTATATTGATATGCATGAACTTCCAGTTTCTCAGTTTTTTTTTTTTTATTATCTTTTGCTTAATCTCTTCCCACATATCTTTAGCGGTCTTAACAGGATCATTTTTAACCCATACTCCTAAATAATTCAACATATTATGTTCCTATAAATATGGGTATTGCTAAACCAAATCATGTGTGGATACATAAATTATGGCTATAGACCTTGTTTCATCATGATTAGTTTTATATCCTGAAAGACTTGAAACTGTCTGAAAATGTTCCACAACAGTGAGATGTATGTTGCTGTATTTATCAGGTCCAAAATAATATCTGCAAATAAAGCCAACTTTTCTTGATTACCATACCAATTATAGTTCATGAGTTCCTTATTTTCTTTGTCAAGTGATGTAAATATAAGGCAAATAAAGGGGAAAGAGGACACCACTGCCCGATTCCTCTGTCCAGACAATTTATCAGAAATGAGCCCTCTCAATTTAATTCTTGCCTCTGAACCCTCATATATCCTCCTAATTAACCTTATTATTGTATCATGGAATACAAATGCTTCCAGTGCCCTACTCAAAAAAATCCTAGCTTACTTTGTCAAATGCTTTCTCTGCATTAAGACCCACCAACAATAGTGGTATTTTTTTAGTCTGCTTCCCTCTGGATCTTCACTGTTCTATTAATGTTGTCAAATGTTTACCTCCCCTCCACAAAACCACACTGACCCATATCTATCAAATTTAGAAGCACATTTGAAATTCTTTTAGCTAGTATAGACATAAACACTTGGTAATCATTGTTTAAAATTTAAATGGGTCTACATGAAGCTGGGTCTGGTGGGTCTTTACAGGTTTTTAAGTATTACAGCCACCACAGCTTTCTTCCAATATCTTGGTGCTTACCTTCTTTTTAAAATACTGTTAAACAAAGTCTTCCAGATGTTTATCACTTTCTTCCCTCCTAACTTCCAAACTTCCACACGAATACCACTTGTACCTAGAAACTTTCCTGCAGACTGATTATACAGCACTGTTTTTTTTATTTCACATCCTCCTTTCTTAACTGTTAGCTGTTGACTCATCTACCTGTAACATTGGCATGGTTAAGCCACCAATAATTATTTCTATTTGTACTCTTTCTTAATTTCCACATTTCTCTGCTTTATACATATTTCATAAAAACTTCTGAAAAATATCTGATTCCTCTACAGGATTATTTTTCTTGTTATAGGCTTCCTAAATTTAGTGACAATCTTTTCTAATTTCTGTTGCCTAAGTTATTGTGCTAACAGTTCTTGTGCTTTGGAGTTATTAACAAAAAAGTTGCTTAATAGTAGTCATTTTAAACTCATGCATATTATCCAGATACTTCCTTATTTTCTCTTTATTACTCTGTCATTTCACATATTCTTATTCTGTGAGATTCCCCCTTCTTCAGTACTTTATCCTTTGTCAGCCCCTCTAAACAATTCCTATTACTTCTTAACCATATCTCTTTCTCTTTTACCGCTGCCCAGTTTTTAAACTGCATTTTCATTTTATCCCACTCACTAGCTAGCTATAACGTCTGAAGAAATGTTTGTCTTCCACAGCTAATTCATTAAAGTCCTCTCTTTTTAACAGGTAGGTGGGAAGGCACCAGTGTTTCATTTTTACTTCATTACCCTACATTTTATTTTTTACTGGTGCATGATCTGAAATGGTTACTGGATTGTGTTGAAGCTTTCAATTAAATGCACATGTTCCTGTGAAATATAATTGATTTCTATTCTAGTTCAGCTAATGTAATTGTGGAATAATATATAAATTCTTTCAGAGTTCTTACTACTGAATTAATGGCAAGGATTCATGAAGCCTCCGTGCAAGAGATACATGGCTTACACGGAGGTTGCAGTTAAACAGTGTGATGTCAGCATGTCATGCATATGCATGAGGGCATGCTGAATCACACTAAAGGCTAACATGGTCTGTGTAAGACAGTAGGGGGCGTGTCCATAGGCCGAGCCCTGCAAGCGGACACGCCCCCAGAAGAGTAAAAGTGCCCAAAGTAAACACCCACGGCAGAGTCCATGGAAATGTGAATAAACACAACACAACACATGCCCCCACAGACTATGAAAATAAAATATATAAATGAACATGTTATATATTTTTTTAAATCGTAAAGATGTTTGCCCGTGAGTGCGCTCGTTTGTGCGGGCATGCCCGTAGCTTAGCCACAGTTAGCAGTCAGTGGAAAAGCATATAAGAACTAAATAGGCAAAGTAAACCAAAAAGTAATAGTGTAGCGGTAGAGATGTCGGCTGAAGAGCAGGCATCCATGGTTCGAGCCCCCACAACATCAATTTTTATTTTTATTAAAATAAGCACGAAACAAGTCCCTGACAAATATGTACACATATAAAATCATATTTTATGTAAAATGTAATGAAATAGTCCATTTATTTTGAAGAAATGTGAGATAACAAAACAATAAAAAATGCGAGATGTGCCTATAGCTGAGCTACAGTTTAACAAGGTGAGTGCATCTGCCCGTAGGTGAGCAGTGGTTTAACAGGTGCAAAATGAGTGCCCGTAGGTGAGCAGTGGTTTAACACGCTGAAACTGTGTTCCCCGAGCTGAGCTGAGGGTAATATGCGTGCTGACAGCCAAATGGGGCATAAACCAGCGTAACCCGTTTGCGCGGAGCTGCGCACCGCGCTAACAAGCTAACCGGCGGGCAATGTTGAGCAAGCTGTAACAAAACTGCCTTTACACAGACACACCCCCTAGCCTGTCTAGACAGTCATAAAATATAAAAAGCAGTGACCAGGTTCGAACCCAGGATACCATGCACCATAGTCAAGGTACTGAACCACTAAGCCATGACAGCTGCACTTAGAAATGCAGTAATAGCAAATATATAGGAATGAATAGAAAATGGAGCATGACAGAGCAGGTTTTGTGAAGTTGATACAATTCCAAAATGGACAATCACAGATAAGTGCGGGAAAAACGGCATATATAAGCCCCATAGGCGGGAATACACAGCATAAACGATTGTAGAACTGACTTGCAGCCAGAATGTCAGGAGTAGGTGAGGGTAGTTGCTTTCGAGCACAGAGGTGGGGCATTGAGGAGTCCAGATACATGGTCTGGCTCCTAGTCCACAATCATGAGGCCCAACTCATGCAGGGCCAGGTCCTGTGGGGAGCATATAGGGCTGAGGCGTGGGACCGGTTGGCTCATGATCTCACCAGTGCCACAGGGATTCCAAGGACTGGTGAGCAGGTCCGTCACCACCATGCGGACCTGAAGAGACGCAAGCAGGACCAATTGAACCTTTGGATCCAGGAGGCCTGGCAAATGCCCAACGCCCCACTACTGAGTAAGTTACATTTAATTATGTATGTAAGAAATTAAATTAGCTGATATTATGGAGATGTGTATTCCAATATTACTTCATTTATATTACAGCTGCAGATATCCGTTCTGCGAACCGCAGAGCCTATGGCGATAGGCTGGTGCAGTTGCGCCACCAGGCAGGTTAGTAATCCACTCCCAGTAACTGTAAAGAAATATAAAAGTATGACAGTTAGCAAAAGAGTGCAGTGTAGTCACTAAGTAATAAAATGTGCAAGTAACAGTGTAACAGTGTTTGCAAGTATTGCTTGATTACAAAAGTGTGTTGCAGTCTGTAATCCAAACAGAAAAATGAAAGTGTCTGAAATAAAGTCTGAAATAAAGATGCCCCACCTGTAATATAATAGTACACAACCTGCAGCAGGCTAAAAAGTACAGCTGCAGAAGATGAGCAAATCACATGTGTGAAATACATCTCTGTTGAAATACTGAAACATGACAGAAGTGAGACTGCTGGAAAGGATTGTAATAACTACAGGTAAAACATGTCAATAAAGCCTAGAAGTAAGTACCATCCTGAATAGTAAAATGAAAACAAGTGAGAGAGTGTGAGAAAGAGTTATGAATCCACCAATAAAGTAGTAATAACCCCTGAATAAAGTATACTGCAGTCAGTACAGAATGAAATGAATGTGACAAGTAGAACCAAACTGCGAAATGTGTTCAAAGTGTTGCTGCAGCTGGAATGTGTATCCCAAAATCTGGATATGTTGCTCTCAGTCTGCAATATGCAGATAGTATGATTGTCTGAAATACCAAACATCCACAGTTGTCTATAGCTATATAAAGCAAATGTAGCAGGATGATGTAGCTGAACAAAGCCAGATATGAACGTGTATGAATAACAATAAAATGTATATTGATGTAACAGTAACAGTCCTATCACCAAATTGAAGTAGTTATCATATAGGAAACTGTAGTTAGAACAGTAGTGTGTATATATCTGTAGCTATTAGAAATGTACAGCATATGTATTGGTATTTGAAGGTGTTAATGATATTTTCTTCACCCCACCCTATAACCACATATAATCCATTCCACGTGAAATTGGTATGTGCAATCACAATTAACACCCCTGGACATTTGTCCTGTTGGGTCATAAATATTTGCATGTACGTTGATGCATCTGCCCTGTTCATACATCCAAACCTGATGGCCTGTTGCCATCAATCAACCCTGCATGTTGTTGGACTGTGTATTGCTGTTCAAATTATGCATGTGTTATGCTCGCTGTTCAATGGTGTGAATATCTGGGTGTTTGGTTAATGGGAATACTAATGCATGCTGTTACAACTAATTGCGAATGGTATTGTATGTTACTAACCCAAACTGTCATGACATAATGCAAAACATAGGGCGACAGGGAAGGCGGGTTCCAGCAGACCCACCTCTCCCACCTCAGCTGGCGAGTGCACCTGGCACTAGTGCCCAGTCTGGACCCTCCTCCGGTGGCCCTGTGCCACCTGCGGGTGGAAGCGCTGCAGGGGATTGGGCCCGTCCCCCCTCTGCAAGCGTGGCTGGAGGAGAACCACCACTCACCCTCCGTAGCATCCGGACTGTGGTGCGTAGGGAGATCCGGGACTCTGTTCTTGAGCCCCTATGCCAGCTTGAGGCACAGGTGGCACAACTTACAGGCATGCCTTTTGCCCGGCCTACACAGCCCCCAGCACAGCCCCATCCTGGGCAGTGAAGGAACAGTGGCAACTGCCCATGGGTGGGGATATCAGTTCCACTGTTGCCATCTGTGGGCTCATGGGCTCTGGATATCCAAACATCCGTCCCCGTCAATTGTGTAACCCCCCCACACATGTCATACACCGCCCCTGTATGTGTCTTGTTTGTCTTGTCTGTTGACCTACCTAACCTACCTCCCCAGCTATACTGACTTCCTTCACCTGACATACCACTCTCACCTGAAAAAAAAAAAAGGGCACTCTGTACCCACAAAAAATTACGCCCCATACATAGCTGCCCATTCCGCACATATGTCTGCTGGACATGGAAACTATCAATTACAATTGGCTGTAAAACAAGTATTATTGTTGTCCTGACAACTCTCTCAGGGGTGGAAGGTTTCAAATGTCACACCAAATTACATACATATGCACAGCTGTTGCTGATGAAGAAATGGGCAGCTATGGGCCTTACCTACATCCCTCCTGCAAAACCCGAGCTTGTTTCCCTACTGTCTTACCCTCTTTGTGACCCCTTTTTCACCACTTTCCTGTCTCCCCATTTTCATTTCTTTCAAAGAAAATAGCGCGGGTGTGCGCAAGAGTAAGCACGTTTAAGCAGTTGTAAGCGGGTGTGTGCATGTGTGCGCGGAGCTAAACGCCAGTGCGCATGCATGAGTGCAGCGCTAACCCAGTTACAACTGCTTAAAAGTGCCTTAGTCACTCTGACTGACAGGTCCTGTAGTCAGTTCAAAAGCAAAATAAAATCCCACTGTCAGTCCCGAACCCAGGACCTTAGAAACAGTAGTCGGCATGACTTACCACTAAGCCATGACTATTATATAAGAACATTGTGCTAAAATAAATATATCATGT
>NC_056739.1:1978411996-1978538081 GCF_019279795.1 Protopterus annectens
GCACATGTGTACAGATGTACTGCAACAGGTGCCTGGTGACAAAGGCATGGAGTGAACACCAGTGTCAAAACTGGAGTACCATACCCCATTTCAAATCACCTACACCAGTAACCACCAGATATGTGATTGGCTGCCCACCACTGCATGTGTCAGGGGTGAACAGGGTCATAAATGTGTACAATAGTCCCCCCAATGATATTCACAGTGGCACACTATTCCTGGAATACCTACACATGGTATGTGTCAGCAGACATGGTGTGTCAGCTATGGACATGTAGGTCAGTGTACCCCTCCACATCACATAATGGCTGCCATGGTATGTACCTCACATGACAGCTACAGATATGGAGAAGGACACAGTGACATGTACAACACTGTGACAATGCACTCAAACACATTACCAATGCACAGTGACTGACAACACCATAGAGTACACACATACTACCCACATAGAGGTTATCACTCCTGGATTTACATACTTAAGTCACACCCATGACAGATGTCCAACAACCATAGTAACACCTCACACCATCCACAACCTAAATGACTGCTGTGTGTCGTCCATGCCACTGCAATAGAGAGCAGATGTGGAGGTAAAGGTTCCTACCCACAGATAAGACATACCCTGCAATAATCCACACAGTGTTAAGAAGCAAGACTCCCCATGAGTACATGTCACACATATCCCTGCTGAATGTTAGTCAGATAGGTAATATGCCATATGAGTCACCCTGTGTAACTGTTTGACAGCAGCAGGTACCATCACACCACATGTGTCACAATGGTCAGGGTAGCAGAACAGTATGCTGCTGTAGTCCCAGAGGCAATAGCATATTGTATAGTATTGGATTGTAATGTATTGTATTGTGTTGTATTGTATTGGTATGTTGATGTGCCTCCTTCATGAAGTGGAACCACTGCTGCTGTGCGCCAGTGTACAGGTACATATCCTGTAGTCAGGCTAGTGTTACATAGCACTTCTATATGTGTGTTTAGCTCCTGTCGGAGTTCATGTAGCATGCAACCGGGGATACCATCAGGTCCCATTCATGTTGTGTATTCTGCTTTTCTGAGGGCGGCTTCCACCTGGACATCTGTGATGACAGGGAGGTTAAAGTCAGCTGGGATAACTATGTCTTATTTTGGGGGAGAGGGAGGGGTGAAACCTGCACTGAACCTGTCTGCCACAATGTTGTCAATATCTGTGGTTTCAGTGAATTATTTGTTGTTGTGTACTAACTATGAGCATAGTGGAGGGATTCTGACCAGGTTGCTAACATAACTGAAGAAGGCCTTGTGGTTATCTGTAGTGTCCCTCTTGATTTCCCTCTCAAAGTTGCCCATGGATGTTTGTATGAGGGAAAATAGATCCTTACTAGTGCTGCTGAAACATGCCTTCCCGTTATGGAATTATGCTCTGTCTTGCAGTAGCTTCCATCTTTTGTAATACAATCTGTCTATGGCTGGGGTCCACCAGACAGGATGTTGTCCCTTTGTGGAGAGTGTCTTGGTCATATATGGGATTGCATGATCCATGCATTCTCGGAGATGTCCGTAGAAAGCATTTGTGAAGGGGTCAGCATTGTGGGTTGTGTCTTCCACTGGCCCAGTGGGCTGAAAGGATACCATGTCACTGTTACAAAGTGTAAAGTTTGCATTTGCAATGTTATTCACTATAGTCATTTGTGCTGGTGGTGGAGGTGGGATATGTATATCCAGGGCAATTAGTTTGTGGTCAGCTCACAGTAGTTGATGATGTAGCCCATACAGTACCTACATACAAACCCCAGAGTGAGGAGGTGCTCTGGACCTGAATCAGTGTTCTGACTGCTGGGGTTTGGTAGTATGTCATATGGAGTGTGCCAGGTACTGTTGCACAGTTGCTGGCTGAGCACTGATACCTGGCCATTTACATGTGTATCCACCAATAGACAGACAGATGCTATATATGTGAGATATGTCGTATCATAAAAGTCGAGTAGCATGTGTAGTATGTGTGCCAAATTTTGCTGACATATATTGCTGATATCAGGTTATTTCCTTTTTCAAGAAGATGGCTCACCCGCGAAATCCAGCTTAGTCCGCAGCTGAGGATGAGGAGATACACCAGAACCTGGTGCGGGATTATGCAATACTCTTTTCCTGCACCAGCCAGAATCAGCAGGAGAGGGCTGCACTGTGGCAAGACCTGGTCCGTTGGGTAAATGACATAGGCACGCATAATAGGACATATGAGCAGGTACGACATCACTGCAGTGATTTAATCAGAAATGTCCGTCAGCGTGCGTCGGATATCCACAGGCAACAGGTCGCCACAGGTGGTGGGGTGGCTACACATCCCCCACTCACCAGACTGGAGGGACTACTCATGAGTGTAGTGGCTCCAGTCCGCCAACAACAACAATAGCAGCAGACATGCATTATGATGGAGGCTGGAGCCACGCAGCAGCAAGACTATGAGCGTGCAGGTAATATGCCATATGTATAGTTGACTGTTGTATACACTGGTAGTTAATGCATGTGTGAGGTGTATCCTTGGTTTGTAGCTGTCATCATAGTATTTAATGTGCAAGTGTGATATCCTCAATATCAGCAGCTGACCTGTGAAAGGCGACTGTTGTACTACTGACCTGTATCATACTCAGTAACAATGGCACAGTTGTGCCCACTGACATTAGTTTCCTCACTTCTGCAGGTCCCTCCGGTGTAACAGCAATGCAGCCTATCCATGCTGGTGAGTGTGTATTAACAATACCTTTAATAGTCTTGATAGTAATAGTAATATTAGGCTCACTTAGTAGTGCTCTGTGTATGCATGCAGGTGTGTCTGTGTCTGTGTGTTGATATCTCGCATACTGAGTAGTGTACAACTGAGTGCAACTGTGTGCATGTGTACGTGTGCATGTGTGCATGTGTGCACCTGTGCATGTGTGCATGTGTGCACATGTGCCTGTGTCCACGTGTGCATGTGTGCATGTGTGCCTGTGTCCACGTGTGCATGTGTGCATGTGTGCACGTGTGCCTGTGTCCACGTGTGCATGTGTGCATGTGTGCCTGTGTCCACGTGTACACATGTGCATGTGTGCATGTGTGCGCCTGTGCACGTGTGCACCTGTGCATGTGTGCATCTGTGCATGTGTGCATGTGTGCACCTGTGCATGTGTGCATGTGTGCACCTGTGCATGTGTGCATGTGTGCACATGTGCATGTCTGGACCTGTGCATGTGTGGATGTGTGCATCTCTGGTAATATTGTGTGGACATTGTTAACTGTGTTTCCTGTTTCCCTCCCACAGGTTCTGGTGCTGCTCTGGTGTCATGCAGCAGGGAACCTGAATCAAGTGCCATGGGTACTGATAATGATGACATCTGTGTAATGGCACAGGAAGGTATGCCAGGGTCCATCATTGGTCAGCCGATTGACAGTACACAGCTGTCAACCCCATCAATGCGCACAGTTATCCTGCCAATACACCCTTTGTCACCAATGTCCCTAGGTGATGGACAGCATACAGTGGGCATTGACCAGGGTAATGTGGTATCTGTGGCACATGCCTCCCCACACAGCAGCCATGGGCATGGCCCTGAGATGGTACCACACAGACAGATGTCCAGGGGTTCTCGTGGGAGCATCCGTGGATGTACTGCCCCTGTCAGACATGCCCACAGAGGTCTTACAACCTCAGCTATGTTTCGAGCTGTCATGCAGGCACAGTCACGTATGGAGCGATACACCAGACAGGGTCTGAGGGAGCTGACAGCATGTCGCACAGCCATGACTGACAGTATGCATGACATTGCGGCTGCCATCAGTAATTTCACCGATGTCATAGACAGACGTTGTGGGGACATATTAGACCGGTTCCACAACTACATGTCCATGAGCCAGGGCGATGGTGGACGGTTGAGGCGTCGACGTGGGCGTATGCCAGCAACAGCAGCAGCTGACAGTCGTCGTGGACAACAACAGGGCTGCGGCCGCCCCCATAGTGCCAGCAGCAGCCCCAGCAATGCTGGGTCTGTGCTGTCATCAGACCACCCCAGGAGACCACGTGCACATGGCTCTGGCCAGGCCCGACAGGGATCTGTGTCCAGTCAACGAAAACCTGCTACTGATGACAGTACCCAGTCTGGGTTGGTACCGGATACGGCCCGTAGCACCCCTGCAAGGCACAGGTAGCGTGTCCGTGGCCAGAGACACTGATCTGTATGACCTGGCAGGTACAGTCTATGGCTGTCCACAAACACCAGTATATGGCAGCCATGAGGTGGAACTGTGTGCATCCATACACACATGTGAATTGACAACACCTAGGGCTACCGCATACATGCACACACTGCATCAACATTGCCCCACCTTGTACTGCTGTCCCTCACCAACACACATACACATACATGTCAATTGGTGGTATCGGTGGCTGACTCAGGCATACCAAGTTCACACCCTGTGCATATGATGAAACTGTGCCACCTCCTGCAATCTGTAACATCAGTGCAGGTACAGGTTAACATGTTGCTGATGCACAGGGTGACTACATAGACATGTAGTAATAGTATCATGTTGTTAACAGTACTGTGTGCTGAAATAATTGTGGGTATATCACAGCATGCCTGATGCAGTAAGGGTATGATTGTCATGTACTGTTGTCTACACCCATGGTAAGTACCATAGTGTATCATCTGCACATGTTGGCATACTGGTGGTAAGGATGTCAACAGAAGGCTACATACATAGGTAGCACAGGGGATAAGGTAATGAAAGTATTAATGCAATGATGGACATGTAAACTGCAAGTGGCATGTTGCCCACACTGGACTCTGCAATGCGGATGTTTGAGAATGTTGATATGTGTGCAGTACTACACGACTGGTACAGGACACACAGGAGCACCCTAGCACTGCAAGCTCACATCTCATACCATGCTAGACAGCCCCAACACACAAAACTAACTGTCACAGGAGGGAGAGTCCCCATACATGTCAGGGATACTGTGGTGGCAGGCCAGGTAGCATACATCCTACTAAGTATGGAACCACTGAGTGAAGGCTCAGTGTCTGTTATTTGACATGTGTATTACTGCAGGTATGAGCACATGGGTTTCCATCCAGTTATTGTACATCCTAACGGTACATGGTCTGTACACTTGTGTGCGCTGAGACTGGACCCTAGCCATCTGACCTGTGTATTTCCATATACATGTGCATAGTGCCTGCATATTTGCAGTGTTACCTACTGAAAGTGGTACAGCTTGTTTGTTGTACAATGGACTACATGCAGCCCTGCTTATTGTTGCTTTGTTTGCATGCATGTTTGCTTGCAATTACCCTGGAATACTGATCCCACCTGCAATGCATAGTTACAGAGCTTCTGTGGACTCCTAGTGACATCTGCATAGCTTACTATATGTATGTCCATGTCTCACTTGAAAGAACGTCACTGTTTGTCCTGTTCACATGTACGTTGCCTGTGACACATTGCATATGACTTACCTGGCATTTGTCCACGTGAGCAGTCATATATGCCACTGCTAACTAATCACAGGCACTACACCTTCACATACTCATCTTCTGTTGAACCACCTGCTTCACTAGGGACGGCTTGCACCTGTCACCCCTGGGCTTTCGGATATTGGCAAAGGCTCTTGCTACCCCCATAGTGCCTTTGTTAGGCAAGGCTAAAATGACAAACCCACCTTCATAGGTATCACAAGGGATAAGAAACTAAGAGTAATGCTACTCAACGCCAGAAGTCTAAACCTCAAGATGCATGCACTCGAAACTCTCCTTAGCATGGAGAACATCGATATCTGTGCAGTAACAGATACCTGGTTCAGGGCTACTGAGAACACCCCAGCACTACCAGGTTATACCTCATACCATGCTTTTCAGCCCCACAACTTGGACCGAACCACAAAAGGAGGGGGAGTATTGATATTCATCAAAGATACCCACACCTCCAGGTTGGTGGCAAAGCACCAAGCATCAGAGACTATCCATGTGCAACTAACAATGGCTAAAACTGCCTTCCAGGTTATAGCCTGCTACAGACCACCCTCCCAAACCCAAGAACCGCACATGGCCTTCCTGAGAACAGTGGAAAATATGAAGGTCTCTCCAAACACCATTATATTGGGCAACTTCAACTACCCAAACATAGACTGGGAGCATGACTCTAGTTCCAACACCCTAGACCAAAGATTCCTAGACTATATGAACTCAAATGCTATGGAACAACTTGTTACCACGCCCACAAGAAGGGAAAACATACTGGACCTGATCATCACCGACATGGGGACTCTATGCTCCAGACCAGAAGTGTATCCTTCACTGGTAAGATCAGACCATACACTAATCTCACTGGATATTCACATCCCGACCCCACCCCCTGCCCAGAAAACCACAGTGAACAACTTCTCTAAAGCAAATTCACACTCCTCAAAACTGAGGTGGAAACCTTCAAAGCCCCCGGGCCTGTGGAAAATATGGACCAGACCGCAGATTCCTCTATAAACGCATTCTATGGACACCTTCAGGAATGCATGGATCATGCGATCCCGAGTAAAACCAAGACCCAATCCTCCAAAGGCAGATGTCCTGTCTGGTGGACCCCAGCCATAAACAAACTATACAATAGAAGGAGGAAGCTACTAAATGATACAGCAAAATCCCAAAAAGGGAAGGCATCACTGATCAGTATTAGCAAAAAACTACGGGCACTCATAAGATTGTCTAAGGCCAGCTGCGAGAGAAAATTGCACAGGACACTAAGGATAATCACAAGGCTTTCTTTAGTTATGTTAGGAACCTGGGCGGTAATTCCCAGATATGCTCAGAGGTAGTCCAAAATGTCAATAGAAACACCAAACCCACAGACATTGCCAACATCCTAGCTGACAGGTTCAGCACAAACTTCTCCCCCCCCTCCACACCGAAAGGGAAAATATTTATCCCAGCAGAGTGCTGCCCCCCTGACATCTCAGATGCTCAGGTAAGTGCCGCCCTCTCCAAAGCAATAAACACTGCATCAATGGGACCAGACAGTGTCCCGGGCTGTGTCCTACATGAACTCCAAGAAGAGCTACACCCAAACATAAAACTATTGTTCAATCCCAGCCTTACTACAGGATATGTGGCCAAAGAGTGGCATACAGCAACAGTGGTCCCTCTACATAGAGGTGATGCCTCAACGGATCCTGGACACTATCACCTCATAAGCCTGACTAGCTTGGTCTGCAAAGCTATGGAAAGGATCATCATGGACCTCATAAATAAAGATATTGGGGACCTACAGACACTGGATCATACCCAGTTTGGCTTTGTTAAGGGCAGATCCTGTCTCTCAAACCTGGTTGATTTATTTGAAACAGTCGCCAAGGCCATTGACAAGGGGAAGGTGGTCCACACAGCCTACCTGGACCTCGCAAAAGCTTTCGATACAATACCCCACTCAGGCATTCTAGAGAAGCTCACCAGCTTAAATATAAACCCCTATGTCACTAGATGGATTGCACACTGGCTCAAGGACAGAACCCACATGGTTAGAATTGCTGGAGCCATGCCAGACTCCAAACCAGTTGCAAGTGGTGTCCCACAAGGCTCAGTCCTGGGACCTCTCTTGTTCAGTATATATTTATCGGAAGTACAGGCCAACACAGAAGGACTGTGGCTGACCAAATTCGCAGTTGACTGCAAACTGGCCACCATGATCGACTCTCCAGCTGACACAAGCATCCTCCAAAAGGGCCTCATAGAAACAGACAACTTGTGCCAGAGCCATGGCCTCAAGCTGAATGCCAAAAAGTGTATAGTCATCCCCTTTGGCAAAAACATAGTGCCCACAAAGTACCACATAGGTGGTACTACATTAAGTACAGAAGAAGTAATTGGGGACCTGGGGACCCAAGATGATAGCAATCTCTCATTTGACAACCACGTGGCCAAAGTGGTTAGAAAAACATTTTATATAGCCCACCTCATCATGAAGGGATTCACATCTAGATCAGGGGAGGACATCGTGCCTCTTTACTCATCCCTCATCAGGCCCATAATTGAGTACAATGCCCCTGTTGGGATGTACCTTATGAGACACCTGCAGCAACTGGAAAGACCCCAAAAGTACCTCACCAAGAGGATCAAAGGGCTCAAACAGATGCCATATGCTGACCGGTTAAAGAAACTCCAGCTCTACTCAGTGGCATACCGCCTGTTCAGAGGCGATCTGTGCCTGATGTATAAAGCCATGTCAAACCCGAAATTAATGGGCATGCTGCACCTCAGAATATCCAAATCCCATCGAGCTACACACTCGAGAGACTTGAACCTCAGCACTGAAATAAATAGGACATGCTGGAGGGACAGATTCATAACCCAGAGGCTCCCTTCACTCTGGAATAAAATCCCAGTCCAGGTTAGGCAGAGTCCCTCATTGACTCTCTTCAAGAGGAATCATGATGAGTGGATGGGACATCGTAGGTTTACCCCAGGTATCACTTCTGTGTCACTGTTAGACAGAGGCACAGTATACTAACCTCAAAAAGGGCATAGCAAGATAAATTTACAATGGATGGCGACAGCCAAACACATTCTGGCTAGGTTTATAAATGCCCTAGGGCAGATAGCCTAGTATGAACCTATGAACCTATGTACCTTGTTCCCCATTGGCCCTATGTGCTGTTAATCACCATGGCAATCACAATACTATGGTAGCATGTGCAAAGGTCAGTTGTCAGTCACCTCTATGGTACAGTTGTGGAATATGTGAGTCATGTGGCAATGTCACAGCTGCCACATGTACACAGTCAACCCTCTCCCCTACACATGGACGTACAACACATGTATAAGATGGAACCACATAGCCAAACTGGGGACTAAGCACTCTGAACCCAGTACTGGCATAACCTGTCAGGTGGCATGAAATACTAGTGACTACAATACCAGTCTGATGTAGACCTACACTGACAGCATTACAAGCACGTGAACACACTGGGCCATTCGTGGAGCCTAAGAATAGCATCCTGCCTGAGTGGCAGACACCTATGCAGCTGGCACACAGGCATACGTTATGCCAGAACACATAACGCATAACACATAGCACACAAATCCTGTGTGCCAAACAGTCACAGCCTGTACGGCTAGACAACACACCTGCTACAGTTGTGTTAGGTACCTTTATTGTCCGGTACAGTGAGGTCATGCTCACCAGGCTGGACAAGGTGAAGGTCACAGTGATATGCCCGTGGGGCACTATGGTCCACCACATAACACAAGCATATAGGTCAGTCAGAGGCATGGACACATATGACTCTGTCATTGTCCATGCCACTATGGCTGACCTGTGATGTACCTCCCTGGACTACATGATAGAGAACATGGAAGGGCTCTCTGAGCATCTGGCACAGGCTGGTATGACCCTGACCTTGGTTGGCATCATACCCTCACCAGGAATGCTGACGTATTACTGAATGCTGATGTAATACTGTAGCTACAACACCCTAGCTGAAAGGTTCCTAGCATGTAGTCACTGCATTGCTATGGAACAACCTGATACCACTCCCACAACAGGTGAAAACATGCAGCACCTGTTCAACAACATGTAGACTATATGCCCCAGACCAGATGTGTATCCCTCGCTGCTAGGTTGATACCATCTACATATCACACTGTATATACACATACCACATGCAGCACCCGCACAGAAGACCACAGTCATAATGTTATCCAGTGCAAATACCATGTATTCACATGTGGCAGGCGTCAGACATGGTAACTATTGAAGGTCACAGGTACATATGTGTATTTGGCACACACATACATCATCTGTGTCCATTGCCATTACTGGTTTAATCGATGTCATGCATTATTGTGAACAACAACCCACACACATGGGCATTCTGTGTGACAAAAACACACGTGGCATGTCTGAAATCCAATGCCATAACTAACTGTGCTATGACAGTAGTGAGAGACGCAGTAGCAGAGCGTGCTATTTGGATTACTGGGAGATTTGCCCTCTTCCGCTGTACTTGTAGGGTGCTGACATCATCTCTGTGTAGAGACTGGAATATGCAGCAGCTGGTGTGTTGTACTGGTTGGCAAAAGGGTCAGTTTTCTCACACATGTAATTGCACACACACTACTTTCACCCTCTCCCACACACACTTGCTATTTGTAGGATTCAAACCCCTACTTAACTATGTTATGACACTCGAGACAGACGCATTAGCAGAGTGTGCTATTCGCATTACTGGGAGGTTTCCTTTCTCCTGCTGTACTTATAGGGTGCTGACATCATCAGTGTTTAGAAAGGGGAATGTGCTTCCTGTAGTGTGTTCTCCTAGTTGCCAAAAGGGACATTCCTTTCATACAGACTTGCACACACACTAACCCCTTCCACACATACTGGGCATTTGCAGGATTCAAACCCCGACCTAACTATGTTATGACACTCGAGACGGACACATTAGCGGAGTGCGCTATTCGCATTACTGGGAGGTTTCCCTTCTCCTGCTGTACTTATAGGGTGCTGACATCATCAGTGTTTAGAAAGGGGAATGTGCATCCTGTAGTGTGTTCTCCTAGTTGCCAAAAGGGACATTTCTTTCATACAGACTTGCACACACACTAACTCCCTCCACACATACTGGGCATTTGCAGGATTCAAACCCCTACCTAACTATATTATGACACTCGAAATGGAAGCATTAACAGAGCGCGCTATTTGCATTATTGGGAGGTTCCCTTTCTCCTGCTGTACTTATAGGGTGCTGACATCATCAGTGTTTAGAAAGGGGAATGTGCATCCTGTAGTGTGTTCTCCTAGTTGCCAAAAGGTACATTTCTTTCATACAGACTTGCACACACACTAACCCCCTCCACACATACTGGGCATTTGCAGGATTCAAACCCCTACCTAACTATGTTATGACACTCGAGACGGACACATTAGCAGAGGACGCTATTCACATTACTGGGAGGTTTCCCTTCTCCTGCTGTACTTATAGGGTGCTGACATCATCAGTGTTTAGAAAGGGGAATGTGCATCCTGTAGTGTGTTCTCCTAGTTGCCAAAAGGTACATTTCTTTCATACAGACTTGCACACACACTAACCCCCTCCACACATACTAGGCATTTGCAGGATTCAAACCCCTACCTAACTATGTTATGACACTCGAGATGGACATATTAGCAGAGTGCGCTATTCGCATTACTAGAAGGTTTTTCTTCTCCTGCTGTACTTATAGGGTGCTGACATCATCAGTGTTTAGAAAGCTTCCTGTAGTGTGTTCTCATAGTTGCCAAAAGGGACATTTCTTTCATACAGACTTGCACACACACTAACCCCCTCCACACACACTGGGCATTTGCAAGATTCAAACCCCTACCTAACTATATTATGACACTTGAAGGAGACAAATTAGCAGAGCGCACTATCCAAATTACTGGACATCTGCTCTGCACCTGCAGTATTTATAGGGTGCTGACATCATTATTTCTACAGAGGTATGTACATCTAGTACTACCTGTCAGGTGGGGGATAGCATATATATGCATTTGCAGCCACCTACGTCAGGGTCAGATATGCACATCGCACTGGCAGGTTATGTTTTATACCATGCTTCGTGACCACAGAACCTGTAACACACAACACAACCAGTCCTGACCACCCCTTCTACATCCAGGACACACACTTTGCTTCCCTGGGAACAGTGCCAAGATATGCAGGTTTTCACATACACCATTCCAGTTGTTAACGTCAGGTACAGGCATATTGTGTGTGGGAACTACTCAGGCCTCTACAACATTACCCTACAGCCACTACAATTTGTGAGTCCATGTGCTATGGCAGAACCACTCACCACAGCCACAAGGGGGAATACATATTGCACCTGACCATCTACAACATGGGTACTCACTGTTCCACACCAGAGGTAGACCACCATTGTTGATATCTGATCATACCCACCTTTCCCTGGCCATCCATATCCCATCCCCACCCCCAGGCAAGGTTGTCACTCCAAACAAACTGTATTTATCAAAAGCAGACTTTACACTTGTGAAGACTGGGGTGGAAGACTTCAAAGGACCCATGCTGGGGGAGTATACAGGCCACTCTGCATAATCCTTGACAATTGCATTCTATGAGCATGTGGAAGGTTTGCATTGATCATGCTATCCCAAATATACCCATGACTGCTCCACAACAGGACACCTGTCAGATGTACACCAGCCATATATGAGCTGTCCAACAGACAGAGTGAGCTAATACATTGCAGAGCAGTAGCCCACAGAGGGAGGACATCTCTGAACAGTACCGTCACGACACTTCAATCCCTCATAATCATCACGACACAGTGTTGACAGTGAAATTGTCCAGACAATGCAGATAAGGCTCCCCTCAGTCTGTTATTGACACCCACTTACTGTTAGAGGTCCTCAGCAACCCTCTTTCAGCACACACCAACAACATGGCTGTGGCTTAGCAAATTCAAACCCTGGGATCTCCACTGTGTCCCTGCTTGACAGAGGCACAGCACACTAGCCTCACACGGTGACTTATGTGACCTACTTTACAGTGGCACAGTGGCCTACTGTACTGGGGAGGCAGACACCAAGCACACTCTGGCTAAGCCGTCATTCCCTAGGGCAAACAGCCTAGTGTTGACCTCTACACCCATATGTTTAATTGTCAGATGCACATTATTTGTTGCTGATAGACTGTTTGCAGCTCTTTATTGCCATAGCATTCCCTGTTTGTATGAACAACTTGTGTATCTGTGGAAGATGTTTGCATATGGGAGGGATCCACTATATCATGTATGTCTCTGTAGTCATTTAACTGTGTGCACTGGGCAGATTGCTGTAATGTGGTTGGTTCCTGGAATAACACGTACAAATACCAGATATGTGTGGCCAACTGCTAAACTGAGATTTGGCCTAAGTGTGTGAGCATGCCCAGTTCAGCCTTCCCATGGCATGTTGTCTGACATATGTCTCATTTATCAAAGTGTGCGAGCATGCCCAGTGTGAGCTTTCCATATGTTGAACTCTGCAGCCCACCACATTTGTGGATGAGTGTGAACTTCAACAAATATCTCCCGTTTATGGTTGTGTGTTGTGTGTCACGTTGTGTAGTTACTGTCCAACTGCTTTGTGTGTGAACACAACAGGGATTATATTGTGCCTGCAGGGTTTGCATGGGATACTTTGCATACAGTTGTCAACATCCTTTCATACTGACCTAACACTGTAGTACCGTATAGTGTACTGGTTCAGTACTTTCACTGTGGTGGACAGTATCCTGGGCTTTAGTCCTATCACTGCTTTAAATTTCCATAGTGAGCACAACAGCCTGGTTAGGGGCCAGTTGTGCACATCTGACCATGTTGCATTATGTTCAGATATGAACTACTTAAACCAGGCTTGTCCAACATTGGTAGTGTATTCCACAACATAGGTGTACATTTGCAAACACTAGCAATGTGCCCTAGGCCATTTCTAATGCTAGTCGGAGAGTGTGTTTGTCCTTCGGCACACATTGTAAGTGGAGTTTGCCATGACATATGTCATGGTTAGTATACTGTGCCTCCGTCTACCTGTGACATAACAGTGATACCCAGGGTAAACCTACCATCTCCCATCCACTCATCAAGATTCCTCTTGAGGAGAATCGATGAGTGACTCTGGATAACCTGTACTGGGAGTTTACTCATGAGTGGGGGTGGCTTCTGTGTTATGGACCATGCAGTACAGCTTGTCCTATGTATGTCAGTGCTGGGGTTCAGGTCTCTCATGTGCCTAGCTCACTGCCATTCAGATTGTACAAGGTGCAGCATGTTTATTGATTCCAGCTTGGACATGGCTTTATACATCAGGCACAGCTTGCCTCTGGGTGGGCAGTATGGCAGTGTGTGTAGCTGGAGTTTGTTTAATCAGGCAACACATGGCATCTGTTCAAGCTCTTTGATACTCCTGGTGAGGTACTGTTGGGGACTTTACAGTTGATGGAGGTGTCTGCTGAGGTACATCCCACAGGGGCTATTGTAGTCAATTGTAACGCTGATGAAGGATGACTGCAGAGCCACAATGACCTCCCCTTATCTAGATCTGACAAACTTCATGATTAGGTGGGTATATGGTATGTTTCTGTAAACATTACAGCCACATGTTTGTCCAATGCAGGATATCTATCACCTTGTGTCCCCAGGTCTCTCATTACATGTTAGGTACGTAATGGGTTAACACCTATGTGGTAATTGGTGGGCACTTACTGTATATCCACGGGGGTTGACTATACACTTTTCTGCAATTAGCTTTCTGACATGGCTATGGCACCAGTTGTCTGTTTCTATGTGGCCCTTTTGTGGGATGCTTGTGTCAGCTGGAGGGTCAGATATGGTGGGCAGTTTGTAGTCCTCTGCAAACATGTTCAGACACAGTCCTTCCATGTTGGCCTGTACCTATGGGACATATATACCAAACGAGGGAGGTCCCAGGACCAAACCTTGTGGGATGCCAGTTATATCTGGTTTGTAGACTGACATGGCTGCAGCATGTCTGACCATGTCAGTTCTGTCCTTGGTCTGGTTTACAACCCCTCTACTGACATAGGGGTTTATATTTAAGCTGGTGAGTATATCTATAATGAACACGTAGGGTATTGTATGGAAGCCTTTGCAAGGTCCAGCTACACTGTGTGGACCACATTGCCCTCATCAATGACCTTAATGACTGTTTCAAATGAGTCAAACATGTTTAGGGGCAGGATCTGCACTTAAGAAAGCCACACTGGGTAGGGTCCGGTGTCAGTAGGTCCCCAATATCTTTATGTCTGCGGTACATGCTGATCCTTTCCATAGCTGTGCAGACCAAGCTTCTCAGGATTCTGGGTTGGTAGTTTTCAGTATCCATTCAGGCAACACCTTTGTTGAGAACGACCACTGTTGTTGTATACTGCTCTTTGGGTACATATCCTGTGGTAAGGCTGACATTAAGCAGTAGTGTCATTTGGCATTCCATTCTTCTTGGAGTCCATGTTGGACTCAGCCCAGGACACCATCTCATACCATTGCTGCTGTGTGTTTTGCTTTGTAGATGCTGGCTGTTACCTCAGCATCTGCAATGTCAGGGGGCCAGCAGTCTGCTGGGATAGATACTTTGCATTCTGGGGGGGGGGGGGGGTTTGCACTGCACCTGTCAGGATGTATGTTGGCAATATGTGTGTGTGTTTGGTATGTTGTTTGTAATATTTGTGTGATTCAGAGCATATCTGTGAATTCCCAACATGGTTCCTACCATCAGTTGAGGAAGCCTTGGGATTATCCTTAGTATCCTGTACAATTTGTATCTTCATAGGTTCATAGGTTCATAGTAGGCTATCCACCATAGGGCATTTGTAAGCCTAGCCAGAGTGTGTGTGGCTTTCGCCAGCCCTTGCTATGTGAATATTATGGCCATTTATGATTTGCTTTGCTGTGCCTCTGTCTGGACATGACACAGTGAAGACCCCCAGTGTAAATCTACGATCATCCATCCACTTGGCAAGATTCCTGTTGAAGAGTGTCAGTGAGGGGCTCTGCCTAACATGGAGTGGGATTCTGTTCCAGGGTGTGGGGAGCCTCTGGGTTATGTATCTGTCCCTCCAGCACATCCTATTTCATTATGTGTTGAGGTTGAAATCTCTCACTCTCACAGCTCCGATGGCTTTGAGTTTTCTGGGGTGGAGCATGTCCATTACTCCTGTGTTGGACATGGCCTTGTACAACAGACATACAATGCCTCTGTGTAGGCAGTATGTGACTGCATTCAGCTGGGGTGTCTACAGCCAGGCAGCATATGACATATATTTGAGACCCTTTATCCTCTTGGTGAGGTACCTTTGAGGTCTTTCTAACTGCTGCAGGTGTCAGGTAAGGTACATCCCAAATGAGGCATTGTACTAGATTATGGGTCTGATAAGAGAACAGTATAGGGGCACAATGACCTCTGTTGACGTAGATGTGAATCCTTTCATGATACGGTGTCCAATATAGACAGTCTCCCAAGCCTCATTGGCAATGTGACTGTCACATAACAGGTTACTGTCCACTTGTGTCCCTAGGTCTCTGATTACTCCTTCCATACATAATGCTTTACCACCTATGTGGTAATTTGTGAGTACCTTGTTTGGTATTTGGTGGGACATTCCTACTGTCCAGTGTCTTCAGGACGGCTGGGTGGGGTTCCTGTGTGTGAGAGTGTGGTCTGTAGCATGCTACAGACTGTACAGCAGTCTTGTCTATGGTTAGTTGAACATGGGTGGACTCCAATGCCTTCTGCATTGTCAGTTACCTGGACATATGGGTGTCTGTGCTGAATATGGATACTCACCCTCCTTTTATGTTTTGTTCCAGGTTTTGGGGCCATAACGCATGATATGTGGTATAACCTGGTAGTGCTGGTGTGCTCTCAGGAGGCTTGCAGCAGGTTTCTGTCACTGCACAGACATCAATGTTCTCCATACTGGGGAGGGCCTCGGGAGCATGCATATTGAGGTTTACACATCTGGCATTGGTCAGCATTACCCTTATGTTTCTTTCCACTTATGTTTTCTAGAGTGGTGGGTTAGTCTTTTCAGCCTTGCCTATGAAAGGCTCTATGGAGCTGGCAAAAGCCTTATCCAATATCCAGACGCCCAGGGGTAACAGGTGCAAGCCATCCCTGGAACAGCTGCGTGGCTTGTCAAGCATGACATCCCAAGCAGACAGACGTTGGATCCCCTTGGAATGACACCAGTAATTGTGCCACTTGTTATAACTGATCATTCTGTGTTTGTACTGTGGCATCATTCTTGGTGAGGGTAGGATGCTGCAAACGGTCAGTGTCATACCGGCCTGGACTACATAATCGGAGAGCTCATCTATGTCTCTTTTCATGTAGTCCAGGGAGGTACATCTCAGGTCATTCACAACAGCATGGACTATGACTGCATCATATTTCTACTTGCTTTGGGGTGACCTGCATACTTGTGTTATGTGGCGTATTGTAGCAGCCTACAGGCAACTTACTGTACCGTTTTCCTTGTTCAGTCTGGTGTGTGGGACAGCAGCGTGTCTCACTATGGAGTCACCTATTACAACTGTATCAGGCATGTTGTTTCTCCTTCTGGCCTGTGACTGTTTGGCACACCAGCTTTGTGTACTATGTGTTGCATGTGCTATGTTTGGAGGTTGTTTGATTGGGTGTCTGCTTTGGAGGCCTCTGTTGGTGTGGTGTGATTGTAATTCGGGCCTCCGGGAATGTTTTTCTGTGTTTATGTCTTTGGTTTGCAGTTGTGATAGGTCTATGTGGGATTGGGTTTGTGGTGTGTGTGGTTACCTTCTCCTCCTGACTAGTTTTAGGAGTACTGAGTTGAGGGAGCTCAGCCTCCAGTTTGGATAAATGGTTGCATCTCTCACATATATTTGTATTTCTTGGGGGGAGTTGAGGGTTGTCTGTGTACTTGGGGCAGGTGTAACATTGCCTCAAGATTCACAGATTCAACTTGTTGTAGCTGGCCTTAGTGGATTGTATGTGTGGACATATTTTATTGCCATACTACTGATCAGTGATTACTTCTTTTTTTTATGTTTGCTCTATCATGTAGTAGCTTCCTCATTCTCTTGCATGGTTTGGTAATGGCTGGAGTCCACCATACCAGATGCCTGCATGTATGCCATTGTGTCTTGTTTTAATTTAGGATTGCATAATCCAAGCATTCCTGGCGGTGTGCATGGAATGCCTGTATAACAGGTTCTGAGGTGTGGCCCATATTTTGCACCTGCACAGGGCCTTTAATGGATTCCACATCAGTTTGGAGGAGTGCAACTTTTGCTTTACACATGTTTTTCACGGTGGTTTTCTGGCCAGGGACTGTGGTCAGGATGTGTATATCCAGTGTGATTACTCTATGGTCTGGTCTTACCAGTGAGCAATACACTTCTCATCTTGCCATCCAGTACCCATGTTGCTGATTATCACATCCAGTATGCTTACCCCTCTTGTGGGAGTGGTACGTTGTTCCTGGGCATTTTGGTTTATGGATTCTATGAACTTTTGTCCAACAGTGTTGGAGCTAGTATAATGCTCCCAGTCTATGTCTGGGTATTTTCAGTCACCTAATATAATGTGGTTTGGAGGACATGATATATTCATGTATTCCAACATAGGCCAGGTGCAGTTCCTGGTGTTGGGGTGGTAGTCTGTAGCAGGCTATAAACTGTGAGGCAGTTTTAGCCACTGTTACTTGACCATGGCTAGTCCATGCTGCTTCTTGTTGTGGTACCAACATGGGGGTTATTGCTAGTCACCCTCCTTTTGTAGCTTGTTCCATGTTTTGAGGCTGTACAGCACAGTATGAGGTGTAACCTGGTAGTGTTATGGTGCTGTTGTGAGCCTTGACCCAGTTTTCTGTTACAGCACAGATATCAACATTCTCCATACTGGGTGAGTTTAGACTGCATGCATCTTGCTGTTTAGACTTCTGGCATTGGGTAGCATTACATCTAGGTTCTTATCCCTTCTGATACCTATGGAGGTAGGTTTGTGTTTTGAGCCTTACCTATTCAGAGCACGCTGTGGGTAACAACAGCCTTTGCCAGTATCCATACGGCCTGCACTGATAGGTGCACGCCAGTCATAGCAGGTGGAGCATCATGTCATGCTCAGCATGTCATCCCAGGCTGGCACACATTGGATCCCCTTTGACTAACTGCAATACTTCAGCCAATTATTGCAATTGATCATCTCATTGTCATATTGTGGCATGATGCTTGGTGAGGGTAGGATGTTAGTCACGGTCCTCAGGTGTGCATATAGTACATGGTGTTACATTACTTAACACATGGCATTCATGCCTCAGGTCATGCTGCAGGGCTGCCTCTGTCGGATGCACATATTACACTCCCTGTACATGTTTGTGAGCAGGTCATGTCATTGTAGGCATCCCTGTTATTATATGAGTGAGTCAGAGGGGGTATCATTCCCAGGGTTCCTACTGAGCCAGTGTATGTGCTATGCGTTGCCTCTTTGCCAAGGCCAGGGCATACTGGGCACCCCTCCTTCTGCCTACTGGGGCAGGCTCAGGTTGTTCCTCCTCTGAGTCACGCTCTGCCTGTGATGGCCTTGGCAATGGTGGGGGGCTGTTTGGCCCGGCCCTATGCTGGTCCTGCTGCAGCTGTTTTTGCAAGATCATATTATGTAGCATAGCACATACCATGACAATTTGGGTACATGTAGTTGGTGTGTACTGCAAGGCTCCACCAGATGTGTCCAGACACCGGAACCATGACTTGAGCAGCCCAAACACATGCTCTATTACATTACGTGTTTGTGCGTGTGCCTCATTATGGCATTCCTGTTCAGGTGTGTGTGCGTTTCTGATGGGTGTCATCAGCCACGGCTCCAGTGCATAACCTGCATCCCCCACTAGGTGTCCGTGTGGGATGTCCCCATTGGCAAATGTCTGGTACAGCTGTGTCAAATGCCAGATGTGGGAATCATGGTAGCTCCCAGGGCAGCCAGCACAAACATTCATTATTATGCCCTGGGCATCACACATGACCTGGCAGTTGATGGAGGGGAAGCCCTTGCGGTTAATGTAGGCCCTACCCCGCTCACCGGCTGGTGCTTTGATGCGTATGTGCGTGCAGTCTATTGTACCCACTACCTCAGGGTATTCTGCTATTTGCTGGTAGAGACGCATATTGCTGGCCAATACCTCATGGGCATTGGGGAAATATACATGATCACCGACATGTGCTGACATGGCATCCAGGAACTGGTGCAGTACCCTGGAGGCTGATGCCTGTGATATCCCCATCATATCACCAGTTGGTCTTTGGAAGGTACCTGTTGCTAGTATTCTTAGACCAACACATACCTTGGTTTTCACTGGGATGGGCTCCCCTCTGTTGGTTCTGTGTGTGAGGCATGGCCTGCACAGCTCGACTATTTGCTGCAGGAGCTTTCTGTCTACTCTATAGCGCTCTACTATCTCCAGCTCATGTAACCCGTGGTAGGTGACCCTGGGCCTGTACACTCTTCTCCGTCTCCTCACTGTGGGTTGTCTGGCACCATCTGCATTGTCACAACCCTCAGCAAGTCGCCTATGTCTCATTATGACAGCTATGGCAGTCCCTAACATTTCTACTCTAGTTCAGCTTTTTCAGTTTTCACTTCTAATAGCTTACTCCTGTCTTGCAGTGTCTCTTGAGAGAAACATCCTGCACTGCTGTTTGCAGAGTTTTAAGTGCTTGGCTGAGCTACTATTCTGCCTGTGTAATTGCCTGCTTCTAATTGTTTTCACCTGCTAGCTCCAGCAGTATTCCCTGCTAGCTTCCTACTAAGTGTGTTGCTTCCTTTTTTCTCTCTGTTTCCTCAGGGGGGAGCAACGTGCATACCAGCAGAAACACGCTCACAGTGGCTTACACGCACGCACACATGCTTACACGGTTCAGAATCTGCTCATTCGGGTTAAAACGCGTGCACACCAGCGCAAATAATGTTAAACATCTCCAAACACGCTCCCACATGCTCAGTCTGCCTTACACGTGCGCACACTGCCCTACTCGTGCTTCATGGCGCACACACGTGCGCATGCACGCCCAGCAAGAAACTTTGGTGTAAGCAACAGTGTACACCTTCCATTTCTTGACTTTCCCATGCTTATGTTGTGGCACTCCTCTTTCCATGATATGTGTCTGACATCTGTCATGTAACACTGACCTCCAGTGAACTGCATTTCTTTCTGCCATTCCCCCCTGTGATGTCACCTATCTCCTACTCTGTTCCTCCCCCTTATGTGACTCTTACACTACTCAGAATGTGCTCATTTGCTATGTCACAGTGGAATTCAGTATCCTAACACTCATTTGTATCAGATTGTCTACTAATGCTTAGTTACATGTCTTAGACTCAGCTTCCCCCCTTAGCAATCACTAAACGGTGGCCATGTTGTTTTTGGTCTGCTGGTCCCTGCATTGTAAATCCATGTATTGCATAAAACCCACATTTGTGGGTTTATAACCTTCATTTTTATGTTTTATATAGCGCAGCTCGTTTGCGCGGGGCTGCGCTGCGTTTAAACACCGGCGATCGCCGAAAAAAAAAAGTATTTATTTCTCCTATTTGCATTGGGGTATCTTGCCAATGGCCACATATTTGGCCATTGGCATGCTGCCTGACACATATGCACCCTTTATTTGGAGCTGACATGGCTCCATTGTGTTTTTTGCAGAAACGTACTCAGTTGTCAACTGAGTACATTTCTGCAGCTAAAACGGCTCTTACATGGGCTGCTTTGGGCTTCCTGGATCGCTAATCTACCTCATTTGCATGCTATTCGGCTGCAAGTGAGGTGATTAGCATATCCACGCCCACTCCATGTAAGAGACGTTTTAGCTGGTCTCTTACACGGACTTTAGGGCTGTTCCTGGATCGCGAAGGCTGCATGGAGTCTTACACTACTCTTAGACTCCGTGCAAGTCTTCATGAATCCTGCCCAATGACTTCCATACCAAATAGTTTCATAAATTTCTTCAGAAATCTGCACTCTTTTGTTATATTTTCCCATTTAGGTCCCCCCATTCCAGTCCCCACCTATAAGTAATAATCCCTGCTGAACGCTGATTATTTTTCTCAAAATTTTCGTCAGCTCCATAATAGCAATTTTTGGTAGAATATAAATGCATGCCAGCATAATCCTCCTCTCTTGTCAATAGCCTCTTACTTCCACAAATCTACCATTATTGTCTTTTTCTTTCTCTTCTATTACTATTAAAGACTTTCTAGCAATAAGTTTCATTGCTGTTAGTTTCCTCTGTCCCTAATGTTTTGCTGAATATCCATCCTAAAATTATTTCTTTGTCAAAGTCATATGCTCATTTTTTTTCCAAAGGAGTTTCCTGCAGCATTGCTATTTGCAATGTGCATTTCATAATACAATTCCATACTCTTTCCTTTTTGTCTATACCCATAAGGCTATTTATGTTCCCAGAAAATATGGATAGTAGCCATTATGATAAAAAAAACTGTCCCACCTATTATATATAACATTTTTTTTTAATGTGCATTTCCATCTTTTGTGTTACATGCACAGACTAATGTTTGGCAAAATGATCTTTTCTATAGTCATTTCTTCTCATCTATTTGAACTTATATATCATTGTTAAGACTTTTGTTTTCATAAAAACCTTTAAATAAAAACTAAATATGTTATCAGAACACCAACATAACTTATTAATTTCAAACAAGGACACAGACCTATATATTTCTTTAAAAAATGAAGTTTCACCCTCTAGATAGGAACAATTGCCCCAAATTGACAGCTGAACCCAAGGGCATTACCCAACTTAAAATTAAAATTACCCATGCTAACGTGTATGTTACAGCCCATATTTCCACATACACTGGTTGGTGTGTGTTCTTTTCTTATCTCTATTCTCCCCCATGTGTGAAAAACAGCTTGTATGCTTTCAGAAAACATTAGCTTTTAGCCCTTACAAAACATGCACTGGCAATCTTTAAATAAAACTAAATTGCACACTGTTGTCTTAAATGCGTTAAAGTATTAAGGCTACTAGGGAAGCTACCATCTCTTATTCACTTAATATCAGACTTTATTTTTCAGAGAACTGCTTGCTACTGTACCATTAAAGTATGGATTTCCCTCAGCAAAGAATGCTCAGAACTCTCAAGACTAACTGGAAGCGTTGTCAGTGGTGAGAAAAAAAACAGCCAAGAATTCATGAATGAATCTTTGTCAATTTCACTCAGAACAGAATGTACAACTGCCTCAGCTGCAGACTTCTTGACTACCACTGAACTTTTGATAATAGAAAAACAGCTAATATCATTGCAGATGCAAGAAACTTAGCATTTTTTCCATGACTTTCATCACCTTGTTCTTATTTTTCAAGCCTACTTCCTTAAAAATTGTGTTTATAGTTTAAGCCAAGGGCGTTAATCAAGACATTCACCCTTGTAAAAATAAGGGAAATACTTAATTCTACATAAAATATAATTAGTGCATGTTTACACACCACCCCTACTCCATCAGCCCAAGATCACAGCATAGTAAATTAAACTTGCTTTTTTCTAGTCTTTCTACTCTTGTTACACTGTAAGACCTACATTTCTTACAGCTAAAAATGTACATGTTTACTTTAATACCTTTAATACATACAACAGTCACTGAAAAGATTCCCCAAGACACTTAAAATACTCCTGACTACATAATACACAAAACTGCTTTAGTATACAGCATACAGTTTATATCATTAAATGTTTTATATATTATTAAGAACAACAATTGTTTTACTTATAGTTACTAATACTATTAGGAATAAAAACTGTTTCACTTCCAGGTACTTTTTCCTCCTTTCAGAATCCTTCTAAACAGTAATGACATAAGTGGGGTATATGCTTTACAGTCCACCCTCAAATTCAACAAAATCAACAAAAGTCCACTCTTTCTTAACTACTTTTTCTTGCAAAGCCATCCCTCACATATGTGACTGATGCTTTATAATCACATATTTATTCACTAATAGTTCAGTGTTGCTGATCTTCTTTCTGTTCATCTCTATCTTCTCGTCAACTTTTATGCTTTTTTCTCTCTCTCAAGCATTTCCTTTGGAACACTGGAAAAGGTTTGACTGACACAGCCTCTCTCTGTATGAGTTTTATTGTTAGAAGAATGAGAAGCAGAGTCTCCTTCTGTTTTATGGCTCACTTTTGGTTGGATAAACTTTTTTACTTCCTCCTTAGCCTGTTCTGCATCAAAAAATGTCTTTGATCCTACAGGTGAAAATATTCTAAAACATCTAGATACAGCAACTTCAATCTCACACCTGCCTCTCAACATTCACTGTTTGCTACGATAAATTTGCTTCTCTTCTGTCTGATGTACAGTAAATAATCACCTTCCACAAACACATTGCTGACTCCAAGTTTTAATAATTTTGCCTTCTGCCACAGTTCTGTCAGGAGAAACTCTTTCTGCTGATATTTCCTTTATCCTGTATACTCTAATCTACTGAATATGTCTATTTAGGAGTACAGTGTTGTGCAGCTTAGTTTGAACTAGCACAAATCCATGCAGCTCAACAGAAATCAAAACAAACAAAAGACCAACAAATAGCCAGTGGAAATTAAGAATGCTAATAAGACACCACATCAATTAAACATGTAGAACAGTGCAAACTTCCCTTCACTCCTAACAGTTAACTGCACGATCAGTTCCATACAAACAGTACTAGCAGACAACTCAAATCTTATTATCAAAAATGTTTAGGAAGACATTTTCATGGTGTTGTAGGAATCAAAAAGTATATATAGCTACAAATATGTCTCAGGGATAGCCTGTAAGGCCCCTGGAAATGAAAGAGGCAAGAATAATTAGTGTGAATTCTTAGGACTTTTCAGGGCTAGACATCTTCGGTCCATGTGAATGCTTGTCTAGCAATTTTCCGTGTTCCTATGATCTTATCATAGACTTCAGATTTAGTATACTAGAAAATTTGCTGGAGAAAAAGTTCCTTATACATCTGCATAGGAAAAAAAGTGAAAGGAAATTAAATGGCATTAGATTAAGTGATATTTGAAAATGGATAAAATTCCAATACATGAGTGACACTGATAAGTAAAAAAAAAGACAGAAAATGTTTTAAAGGTGTAGGTGCTTTCTTCAAAGGCTTAATTAATTTTATTTATTTTTGTGTTAACCAGACAAGCAAAATGGCTCACCTCTGAGACTTTTCAACTATAGCACAAGCTACAAAGGCAAGGGTAAATACACACACACACACACACACACACACACACACACACACACACACACACACACACACATGCACACACGCACACGTACATATACACAGACACCCTCCCAACACACACACAAACAAACATTACTTGGGGAGATGGTCTCCTATAGTAAACTGGCTTGACAAGGAGAACCAGATAAATGAAAACACAAAATGTAAAAAATTCTAAGAATTCAAGAGCCTTGCCCTGAACAGGGATACTGTTTTCTAATCATGGAGCCATGCCTGGGAGTCTTATTCATTAGAGAATGCATCTAATAACCAACATAGCCAGTCCAGGCCCAGCTGGAAAAAATATGTAGGAGTGCCACATGTGCTCCCCACCCAAGAGGCAAGGGTGGAGTCAGGCAGGTCAGCGATCCAGTGGCAGGTAGGAGATGAACAGATTAAGAAGGACTATTCTCTGCCAACCAAAACCAGTTCTTGGGATATAGAATTTTATATCACTGCAAGGAAGGGAGTGGAACTTCTGCTGGAAAGTACTGTCTAGATTTTCATGGTCTTACCTCTACAAATGGTATCCATCTGCAGGTTGATGCATGTATACATGTATGTATATATTTATTTTTTTTTCTGCAGCTAGACTTCTTGAGCAAGTGTGATCTCTCTCCTTCTCTGAAGATTATGGGCAGCAGAGGCTCGAAGGTGGTGTGTGTTTATTCACAAGCCCAAGATGATAGCAATTTCTATTAGAGTTTGCACTAGTAAATAACAGAGTTGCCTCAATGCAACTATAATATGTAGCAATGGAAACCTCTGTCTGTTGTTTGTGTATATATGTACATAACATCTGTTTTGATTATTCACTCTTCTTAGAGATTATGGTGTGAAACTCATTAGGATAACACCTACAGGTTTGGTACTAATGTTGAGATGCTTACTATTCATATGGGGAAGGATGCATATACCTAAAGGAGTATAACTGGATTGTCTGATTTGTTCTAGAGTGGAACATTATTTTTAAAGTTCTCTGATATTAATGGTTTGTCCATAATAAAAACTATGTTTGAACACAAGGATACTCATAAATGCACTTGATAACAGAGGACTTTAACATAAAGATCAATACTTAACAGTTGTGTTATCAGACCCAAGGCTCTATGTTCTAGACATTCAAGTTGAAAGAAGTGGTAAGCTATTGACTGACCACCATTTGATGCCAAGTTGGGTTAGATAGTTCATGCAGTATCAAGATAAACTAGGAAACCCAAATGTGTAGTAAGGATGTCCCAGGAAAGGGAAGTAAACTTGTTAACAATACTGTCTGAAGGGCTGCATACAGTTCACCATTGCTGTTTGTCAGGGGACCAGGAACCAAAGCTTAGTCACACTTGTTGCTTAATTTTACCTGTAGGCTAACAAACTCAAGTGCGCTAGCCATTTAAAAGCATTTATAGCATTTACTGTCTGTTTTTCCTCTGTTTTCTGCAAAAAAAGACAAAAACAAAAAAAAAAATCTTGTTTTCCCGCCTTACTGAACTAGAATAGTCCAGTCTTCAGAGTTTGCTGATCAATGGGCTTTGTCTTGGTTCCTGTGCTATTCCATATCCTTATTTGGATAAAAGGAAGCGTCTTTGTTCACCAGTGGGAGTGGGGAGCACTGAGCAGCCTATTTGTCCCTAGAGGAGTGGTTCCAGCCAGAAACTTGTAGTCTATTGGCCATTTTGGGACAATTCCTAGCTCTTTTCAGCCCCCTGTAATAAAGCCCGCTTTAGCGCGCTTTTTCGCTTGTATTCAACTCAGCACCGCTCCTCGTGGTGTCCTGCAGAGTTCTACAAGCAGCCGAGAGCAAAAGAGTGACTCTTTCCTGATTTAAGTATTTTTTTTCTGGCTTTTTGATTATTTACTGCTTAGCGACTGCATTTTTGCCTGTTTATACAGCTCTGCATTATATTTAAACTGTTTTTGTGTTGATTAACTGTTTTGCACCTTTAAAAAAGTTATTTGTTGCTTACTTTTACCTGTAGGCTAACACACTCAAGTGCGCTAGCCGTTTAAAAGTATTTACTGTCTGTTTTTCCTCTGTTTTCTGCAAAAAAAATCTTGTTTTCCCACCTTACTGAACTAGAATAGTCCAGTCTTCAGAGTTTGCTGATCTCTGGGCTTTGACTTGGTTCCTGTGCTATTCCGTATCCTTATTTGGATAAAGGGAAGCTTATTTGTTCACCAGTGGGAGTGGGGAGCACTGAGCAGCCTATTTGTCCCTAGAGCAGTAGTTCCAGCCAGAAACTTGTAGTCTATTGGCCATTTTGGGTCAATTCCTAGCTCTTTTCAACTCCCTGCTATAAAGCCTGCTTTAGCGCGCTTTTGCGTGATTTAGCGCGGAGTTGCCCATAGAGCACCATCGGGCAGCGCCGGTTAAACAAGGTTAAACTATTTCTGGCTCCGTAAAGTCTGCTCTTCAATTTTTCCCTTAGAACTTCTCTACTTGCAATCTAAACAGTCTATTCTCTATCTCAAAAGCTCAGCACTTGCTCCTAAAGCATTTTTATATAGGTAAAGTACTTATATACTAAACAAAGTACTACATTAGCCTAGAATCCCCTTGAGTACCCATTTCCCTATAGGTCCCTTCTGACTCAGTTACACAGCAAACTTTTTCACTTTTTCTATCATGTCGAAGGGTCAGTTGCTGGCGTCCTCTCCTGTTCAGCTGGTGAATCTGGGCATCTTGAGGCAATGTTACAATTGCCTCATGTACACAGACAACCCACTCCTTCTCCCACAAAACACAAATACATGTGAGAGATGCAACTATATAGCCAAACTGGAGGCTGAGCTCTCTCAACTCAGGACTGGCAAGACCAGACAGGAGGAGAAGGAAACCATGCACACCACAAACCCAGTTTCACATAGAACTATCACAACTGCAAAACAAACACATAAACACACAAAGACATACTCGGAGGCACTGATCAAAAATCTACCAAAACTACAGAGGCCTCCAAAGCAGACAGCCAAGCAACTGCCACCTCAAGACATAAGACATGCAACACATAGTTCTCAAAGTCAGTGTGCTAAACAGTCACAGCCCTTAAGGCCAAACACAATGCCAGACACACTTGTTATAGGTGACTCCATAGTCAGACACACTGACATCCCACTCACCAGACTGAACAAGGAAAAGATCACAGTAAGCTGCCTGTCGGGCGCTAGAATCCCCCACATAACACAAGCACTCAGGTCACTCCACAGAAAGTACAAGTATGACTCCGTCATTGTCCATGCCGGTGTGAACGACCTGAGACGTACCTCCCTGGACTACATGAAAAGAGACATAGAGGAGCTCTCAGATTATGTAGCCCAGGCCGGTATGACCCTGACCCTGAGCAGTATCCTACCCTCACCAAGAATGATGCCACAATACAGAGACAAAATGATCAGCTTTAATAATTGGCTTAATTACTGGTGTCATTCTAAGGGGATCCAATGTCTGTCCACCTGGGATGACATGCTTGACAAGCCACACTGCTTTGCAAGGGACGGCTTGCACCTGTCACCCCTGGGCTTCCGGATATTGGCAAAGGCTCTTGCCACCCCCATAGTGCCTTTTTTAGGCAAGGCTCAAATGATAAACCTATCGCCCTAGAAAACAAAAATGGAAAAAAACTAAGGGTAATACTGCTCAATGCCAGAAGTCTAAACCTCAAGATGCATGCCCTCGAAGCCCTCCTCAGTATGGAGAACATCGATGTCTGTGCTGTGACTGAAACCTGGTTCAAGGCTCCTGAGAGCACCCCAGCACTATCAGGTTATACCTCATATCACGCGTTCCGGCCCCAAAATCCGGACCGAACCACAAAAGGAGGGGGAGTATCCATATTCATAAAGGATACCCACACCTCCAGGTTAGTGGCAACGCACGAAGCATCGGAGACCATCCAGGTGCAATTAACCATAGGTAAAACTGCCCTACAGTTTGTAGCATGCTACAGACCACCCTCTCAAACTCAGGAAACCCACACAGCCTTCCTGAAGACACTGGAGAGTATGAATGTCTCTCCAAACACCATCATATTGGGTGACTTCAACTACCCAAACATAGACTGGGAACATTACTCAAGCCCCAACACCCTAGCCCAAAGGTTCCTGGAGTTCATAAACTCAAATGCTATGGATCAACTAGTCACCATTCCCACAAGAGGAGAAAATATACTAGACCTGATCATCACAAACATGGGGACAAAATGCTCCACACCGGAAGTATATCCCTCATTGGTGAGATCAGACCATAAATTAATCTCGCTGGAGATCCACATCCCGCCCCCAACCCCAGCAAAAAAGACCACAGTGAAAAACTTCTGAAAAGCAAACTTCACACTTCTTAAGACTGGAGTGGTATCCTTCAAGGCCCCCGAGCCAGTGGAAACCCCAACCCACGCTGCTGAAACCCTTACAAATGCCTTCTACGAGCACCTCCAGGAATGTATAGATCAAGCAATCCCTAATAAAATCAAGACCCTTTCCACCAAAGGCAGGCGCCCGGTCTGGTGGACCCCAGCCATAAACAAACTCTACAACAAGAGGAGAAAGCTACTACATGACAGAGCAAAATCCCTAAAAGGGAAGGCATCTCTGATCAATACTAGCAAAAAACTACGATCACTCATAAAATCATCCAAGGCCAACTTTGAGAGAAAAATCGCTAAAGACACAAAAGACAATCATAAGGCCTTCTTTAGCTATGTTAGAAACCTGGGTGGAAACTCCCAAATATGCTCAGAATTAGTCCAAAATGATACAAAAATCACTGAACCCACAGACATTGCCAACATACTGGCAGACAGGTTCAGTGCAAATTTCTCCCCTCCCTCCCTCCCAAAAGGAGAAATATCTATCCCACCAGAGTCTAGCCTCCCAAACATCTCAGATGCCCAGGTGAGAGCTGCTCTCTCTAAAGCAAAAAACACAGCATCAATGGGACTGGACGGTGTCCCCGGCTGTGTGCTACATGAACTCAATGAGGAACTAAACCCACACATAAGGCTGCTGTTTAATCTTAGCCTTACTACAGGATACGTACCCAAAGAATGGCGTACGGCAAGTGTGGTCCCACTCCACAAAGGCGGTGCTTCTACGGACCCTGGAAATTACCGCCCCATAAGCTTGACAAGCTTTGTCTGCAAAGCTATGGAGAGGATCATAATGGAACTCATAAATAAAGACATTGGGGACCTACAGACACTGGATCCTACCCAATTTGGCTTTGTCAAGGGCAGATCCTGCCTCTTGAACTTGGTCGACTTTTTCGAAACAGTCACTAAGGCCATTGATGAGGGTAAGGCAGTTCACACAGCCTACCTTGACCTAGCAAAAGCATTCGACACAATACCCCACTCAGGCATCATAGAAAAGCTCACCAGCTTAGATGTAAACCCATATGTCACAAGATGGGTTGCAAACTGGCTCAAGGACAGAACCCACAGGGTTAGAGTTGCTGGTACCATGTCCCACAGGGCTCAGTCCTGGGCCCCCTCTTGTTCGGCATTTATTCTTTTGAAGTGCAGGCAAACATAGGGGGATTGTGGCTGACAAAATTTGCAGATGACTGCAAACTGGGCACCATAATTGACACTCCATCAGACACAGACATCCTCCAGAGAGGTCTCATAGAAATGGATAACTGGTGCCAGAACCATGGCCTTAAGCTAAATGCCAAAAAATGTATAGTCATACCCTTTGGGAAAAACAAGGTAACCCCTAATTACCACATAGGTGGTAATCCATTAAACACGGAAGAAGTTATCAGGGACCTGGGGACCCAAGTTGACAGTAACCTCTCTTTTGACACTCACATTGCCAAAGTGGTTAGGAAGACCTTCTACATTGCCCACCTGATCATGAAGGGATTCACATCCAGATCAGGAGAGGTCATTGTACCCCTGTACTCTTCACTTATCAGACCAATGATTGAGTACAATACCCCATTCGGAATGTACCTTACCCGACACCTGCAGCAGTTGGAAAGACCCCAAAAGTTCCTCACCAAAAGGATAAAGGGGCTCAAACATATGTCATACGCTGCCCGACTGAAGAAACTCCAGCTCTATTCAATCGCATACCGTCTGCTCAGAGGTGATCTGTGCCTGACATACAAGGCCATGTCCAACCCGGAATTAATGGACATGCTCCACCTCAAAAAATCCAAATCCACCAGAGCCACGAGAGCAAGAGACTTAAACCTCAACACAGATATAAATAGGACGTGCTGGAGGGAAAGATTCATCACCCAGAGACTCCCTACACTATGGAACAGAATCCCAGTCCATGTGAGGCAGAGCCCCTCACTGACTCTGTTCAAGAGAAATCTTGACGAGTGGATGGGAGATCGTAGGTTTACCCAGGGAATCATCTCTGTGTCACTGCTGGACAGAGGCACAGCAAACTAATGGGTATAGTATTCTCATCCTAAGGGGTGGTGAAAGCCACACACACTCTGGCTAGGCTTATAAATGCCCTAGGGCAGATAGCCTAGTATGAACCTATGAACACATCAGCTAAAGTCAAAGTACACTACAGGGGCAAGGTTCCAAAATATACGATCCCATAACTATCAACTGGCATTATAAAGTTGCTTGCTGTCTAGTTCCTGAAATGCAGGCTATAGTGTAATATTACCTAATAGACCTTCATCAACCAAAACTTGCTGTTCAGCTCCACATGAAGTGTAGCCCAATAAAGGGTAAAGCCCACATTCTGAAGATCATTGACCATGTGACTCAGTGGACCACTCCCTGGGATCAGGCTAGCTGACCTCTTGTTCCAGCAAATAACTTGTGGGCTGGGAGGTACAAGAAACTTCAGAAGCACCCTCAGGATGGGAGCCATGGACACACTTCTTCAATCCTCTCATTAACTCCTGAGGTAGAGGTCGGATGTGAACTTGAATCCTTATTGACTGAAGACAAACTTAGTACCTGCAGAAACTATGTGGGGGTCGCTCAACACCAGGCCTGCCTCTATGAGGGTCAGGCTTCAACTTGTTCTCCATTTGTTAATCATTGAGGTGATTTGCCAACTTAAGCCTGATGCTGCATAGGGGACTACACTCCCCACCACCACAGAAAGATTGCAAGGATCTGCACAGATGTTGTAAGACCATGTTCTCCTCTTGCAGATTGGAGCTGAGTGACCCATACTATTCATCCCACCAGTCTAAATTTAAGTCATCCCATGTACAAGTACTGGAAAATTCACCTGCCTTCCTGAATCTGGGAAAAAAGGAGACCCTGTTTAAGACTAATAGCTTAACATGGGATATGGAAGGTATCAATACATTTGGTCTTTACAGTGATAATTACCAACTTGTGACTCAGAAACCATAAGAACTTTATTAAAACTATCCTGAACAAGTGTTTAGAATGACTTAAAGTGCAGAGAGGCTAGTTGTAGGTTTTGTAGAGAAGCAGATAATCAGCAGACATATAAATAATTTTAGCATGTTTGGTACTGCTGAGGCCTGTAGCCCCATTTTAAGCCCCACATGCAGTGTCTTGCCAAAATAATTTAATAGCCACCTTGTAACCTAGGGCTTACAGTGTCTGTCTGGGTTACCTGCACAGAGAATTTATCAGCTCCAAAGTGGAAGTCATTGGCATACATTTCCTATAAACAAGGATACATGATTTACCTCTCATTGCATTCACATGGTCTCAATGGACTTTAGTAGCTGCAGTAGAGCAAGGGAAGTTTCTGCTAGGTTTTCCATGATACTTAAGTCTGAAAAATAGGTAAGACTACAACTGTCATTTTCTTGAAAAATCTTGTGATGGGGCTAGTCATTTACAGAAGAAAAGACCCATATATTATGTTAATTGCTATATACTAAGACTTTAGAAGCTGAGGAAAATTCAAAAATTAGAGTCCTGAAGTGGTAGCAGTTACTGTCCACCTTATGTATAAAACATTTTGTATGACATTTTACAAGCAGGCATCCTATACTTCTGGACAGTACATCCAATGTCTACTGGATAGAAAAGGAGTTAAAGACAACATGGTAAATGTCTAAAACATTCCTGTTCATGATAAATTGGTTCACACTACTGAAATCTTGACAGTCACCATTGGCAATTAGTCTCTCTGAGAATTAAGAAGAAACAGGATTAAACTCACTGGCATCTGTACTCACTGGAACAGGCTGAGTGGCTCCGATTTTAAGGTAATGGTCTACTTCTGGATCAGAGGTGTTTGGTTTGGTGGTACAAGAATCTTAAATAAAAACTGCAGAGTTTGACTGACGTTTATGAGGTGCCAGTCCATTATCAATTCTTATCTCCCCATTGCCTATGTAATCCTTTAACAAATGAGAAGATAGCAGTAAGAATTTTCCTCACACAGTTCATCACTGTGGAATAAAATGAGGGGGGTGTAATGCAGAGTAAGAATAAGGTCTGGTCTTACTTTCCTTTATGGAACTGTGTTATGGCATATACCTTTATGAGGGAACTTGCACAAAAAATGGTTTGGTGTTGATCATAGGAGATTACTAGGCTATCGACCTGGGGGTCATTTTAACCCTATCCATTTCATCCTAATGCAATACAATAGAAATACTAGTCAGTAACCAAGACTGCATTCAGTGATGATTGCCCATGTCCAGAAGGGTTGTGGGCTCTGTCTCCAGTATGAATTTATAGTGCCCCATCCACTCATCCTGGTTCCTCTTAAACAGTATCATAGAAGTGCTCTGTTTCACATAAATTGGTAGCCATTTCCAAAGATGCGACAGTCACTGAGAGACAAATCTGTCCCTCCAGCATGTCCTATTTAAGTCAGAGGCCATATTTAGGTCCCTGGAATGGGTAGCCCTAGACCTGTTTGTTTTACAGATATGCAGCAAGTTCATTAGGTTTGAGTCTTGGAGTGGTCTGTAGGCCAGGCATAAGTCTTCCCCAAGAAGTCAATAGGATACAGAGTATAGTGACAGGGACTTTAGTTGGTGTGTGTAAGGCACATGCTGGAGCCCCTTGATCTTCTTTGTTAGAAACCTCTGAGGTCTCTCCAATTGCTGCAGGTGCTTTATATGGTATATGCCAAACGGGGCATTATACTCAAATATGGGTAAGATAAGTGCCGAGTATAGAGGGGTTATAACCTCTTTTACTCTCGAGATGATGCCTTTACTAATCAAGTGTGCTATTTAGAAAGCTTTCCTTACTACAGAAGACATATGGTGGTTGAAGTTCAGGTCGCAGTCAACTTGTGATCCCAGGTCCCTTACCATTTTGTGGGTACTTAGTATATTGTTTTTGATCTGATCGTGTGAAGGGACATTGTTTGTGCTGAAGGGAATGATGATGCATTTCTTTACATTCAGTCTAAGACTGTGACTAATACACCAGTCGCTAGTCTGCATGAGATCCTCCTGAAGTATGACATAATTTGGGGATTCAATGATTACACCCAGTTTGCAGTCACCTGTAAACTTGGTCAGCCACAACCCCTTATTGATCTGAACTTTGGAAAAGTATATACCAAACAGTAGTGGGCCCAGCATTGAACCCTGTGGCACCCCGCTGGTAACAGGTCTACTGGATGATGTGGAGTCACCAACTTTGATGGTGTGTGTCTGGTTTATGAGTCAGTTGGCAACCCATCTTAAAACAAAGGGGTTTACATTTACTTTGCTAAGTTTATCGGTGATGCCTGAATGTGGGATTGTGTCGAAAGCCTTTGCCAAGTCGTGGTAAAGTATATACCAAACAGTAGTGGGCCCAGCATTGAACCCTGTGGCACCCTGCTGGTAACAGGTCTACTGGATGATGTGGAGTCACCAACTTTGATGGTGTGTGTCTGGTTTATAAGTCAGTTGGCAACCCATCTTAAAACAAAGGGGTTTACATTTACTTTGCTAAGTTTATTGGTGATGCCTGAATGTGGGATTGTGTCGAAAGCCTTTGCCAAGTTGAGGTATGTTGTGTGCACAGATTTGCCCTCTTCAATGGCCCTGGTCATATTTTCAAAGAAATGCACCAGATTTAACAGGCAGGATCTCCCCTTGAAGAAGCTGAACTGGGTAGGATCCAGGATTTGGAGGTCACGTATGTCTTTACTTATGGGGTCCATAATGATGCATTCCATGGCCTTACAGATGAGGCTGGTCAGGCTTATGGGTCTGTAATTCCCTGGGTCTATTGCTAGGCCACCTTTGTGGAGGGGAATAACTGTTGCTGTTGTCCATTCCTCAGGAACAAAGCCTGTGGTTAGGCTATGAATGAAAAGGGTACTTAGTGGTGATGCTAGTTCATGTATTAGCCTGTTTAGAAGACAGCCTGGGATGTCATCTGGTCACATAGAGGCTGTCTCTTTTGCCTTGGACAAGGCTTTGAGGACCTGCTCTTCAGATATGTGGGGGGGGGTTGTGATAAGTTAGGAGGTGATAAGAGTGAAATTTTCACCAAACCTATTCGCTAGCAGGTTTTCTATCTCTGTGGGGTCAGTGTGTGAGATACCATTGGGCAAGGTCTCAAAAACATTACCAATGTGATATTAACCAATCAGAACAAAATCAGGGTTATGCTGCTAAATGCTATGAGCTTAAACCTAAAACTGCACTCCCTGGAAACACTTCTAGCACATGCTTGGGTCCTACCTTTTAGGCTACATACATAGCTGTAAAAAGCCCTTTGGTTATCCTGTTTTGGATGTTTTTAAGTTCTTCTCAAAGGGAGGGGGAGGATTGACAACAAATTGCCTTATTTGTCTGTTGAGGGTGCTTTTCCATTGTTGGTGCCTTGCCTTTGTTTTCCTGGACAACAACTCTCTGCATTTATTGTAAAGCTTGTTAATACTGGATGTCCACCATGCCAGCTTGTTTTTACTTGGGGCTCTAGCTTTGATTCCTTCTGGTACAGCCATGATTATACAGTTATGCAAGTGAATGTACAGGGCTTTAGTGTTAGCTTTGGTGTAGTTAATACTTCCAGCTTGGGGGTGGGGCTTGGAATCTATTTATACCTTCACCTAGGAGGGTATAGTTTGCCTTGGTGATGTTTTTTTAGTCTGATTTAACCCTTTGTGAGTTCTGGTGTTAGTGCCAGCTTGAAGGTGACTTTTGTGGTCGGTTTTAACTAATGAGGGTCCGACAGTTACAGCAGTGCATCTGTTTGACAGGTTGGTAAGGACCAGATCTAGAATATCTGTGCCTCTTGTCAGGGTATGGGCAATTTGTTCCAGGGCATTTGAATTAACAAAGTCAAGGAACTTTTGTGCTAGCGAGTTAGGGCTAGGGTGAGTTTCCCAGTTGATGGTGAGATAACTGAAATCCCCCATAACCAGTGTGTTCGGTAAAATTTGGATCGTCTCCAGTTTGGTCAAGTAGGCTTTGTGGGTGTCATGACCCATTGTGCGGGATCTATAACTAGCTATGACTTGAATGGGGTCTTACCACTGTAACCTAGATTTGGAGTAACTCCATGGAGTTGTCCAGTCTAACTAGACAGGAGGTGAATTTATCTCTAATATAGATGGAAACATCGCCTCCTTTGGTTTTCACATGTTCCATTTGTAGTCTAAAGGTGTGGAAGGCCTTGTAGCCTTGCAAGGCTGGGATATTCTGTGAGGCCTTAAAACAGGTTTCTGTGACTGCACAGATATCTTACATATTCTAGTGTTAGAAGTGTTTCCAGGGAGTGCAGTTTTAGGTTTAAGTTCATAGCATTTAGCAGCATACTCCTGATTTTGTTCTGACTGGTTAATATCATGTTGGTAATGCTGGTTTTGAGACCTTGCCCAAAAAAGGCACAATGGGGGGAGGTAAGAGCCTTTGCCAGCAGCTGAAAGCTTAGAGATGCCAGGTGTAAACTGTTTCTGGCAAAGCAGCGAGGTTTGTCAACTATGTGTTCCTACGCTGACAGAAACTGGTTCCCCTTTGAATGACACCAAAAACTAAGCCAGTTATTGAAATCGATTATTTTTTGTTTATCCTGTGGCAACATTCTAAGTGAGGGTAGTATGCTGCTCAAGGCTAGGGACATACATGCCTGGGACACATACTCAGAGAACTCAACTGTGTCTCTCTTCATATAGTCCAGTGAGGTACATCTAAGGTTGTTCACACCGACATGAAGTATGACAGAGTCATAATGGTACTTGTTACTGAGAGACATGAGTGCATGCATGATTGTGATTAATCCTGGCACCTAACAGGTAGCTGACCGTGACCTTCTCTTTGTCCAACCTGCTGAGTGTGACATCCGTCTGTCTCACTACTGAGTCTCTAATGACAAGAAAATGTATTTATTGAGTGTTACTCTTTACGTGCTTGTTGGTGGAGACAGTGGTGTTGCTATGTGTCATGGGTGCTGTGGGGATTGTGTTAGTTGTAGCAGTCTTGTGTTTTGGTGGTCTTTGGTGTTTTAGTAAGTTTTTCGAGAGAACGTCCACGTATCTAGATTTTCATGTTTGATGTGTACTATGTGTATGAGTAGTGGTATATGCATGGGTAACGGTACTATGTGCATATGTAGTGGTGGGTGAATTGACAACCTTTTTTGGGTTACTGTTTTGAGTGAGAGAGCATAGATTCAAGATCCTTAGTGTAGACACATCTCTCGCACTCTATACTAGAGTGAGTTATTAGTAGAGGGTTGTCGGTGTAGATGAGGCAATTGCTACATTGCCTCAAGAGACCCAAGTCAACAAGGTTGGTAGGAGAAACAAAGTAGTTCAACTGTCCATAATGCTAAGTTGAAGACTGCTGTCACTAGGGGTCTAGGGGTGTCTTTTCAGAATTGATCATAGAGGAGCTCATTGGATGGATATTTCTGCCTGGGTTTTAGGGAAAAATTGTTGAATTTAACTGTTTGGCTTTGGCACACAATTGCATGGCAGGCTTAGTGCTGTTGACACACAAACAAGCAGAAACCTGCTCAAATCCAGTGCCTAAATACCAGAAGCTAAAAACTTGAAAAAAAAAATAAAACTTTAAAAAGAATCAAAAGGACCAATGAGGACACTTATTCAAAGCCCTAGAATGGCCTCCCTTTACCTGATAGGTACCAATCAGCACAATCCTGCCACTAAAGTGCAGACAGGCCCCTTACAATCCAAGATGGCCTGGAAAATGTGCTCAGAACAAACAAACCACTACACACAGACCCAGAAGCAGCAACCCTGTATCTGGACTAAGCTACAGCTACTAGCTACCCTAGTTGCAGTGGGTAATACTAGAGAATGTTTAACACAGCAGAATAACAGCAGTGAGATGGTAAACAAATGTTTAAAACAGAAGGAGGCTGTAATGAATGTTTTAAACAGCTAGCAGATCAGTTATTTAAACACTGTTTGGTGAGGAAACCAGAACAAGCAGAACACATTGCTTTAAAACAGTGAATAATACCAGTAAATACGTAAACACTGAAAATAGCAAAAAGGGCTTTGTAAACAGTAAAAACAACAATAAAATTTGATTTAACAGGCAAAGTAATGTAGACAACTGCTGTACAACAGTGCAGTTTAGTACACAGTAAATATATACAGTACAAACGTAGGCAGCAGGCAATAAAAATTGCAGTAAATAGTATAAAATAGCAAAAAGAAACAAGTAACTTATAGTTTTTGGAAGCTCAGAAGCTTCTAGTCTTCTGGTATCTCAGCTAAGAGTTGTTACTGGTAGACTACCCAGTTCAGCTCGGTAGAAGATAAAAATTTGAAAAAAACTTTAAAAAGGTTCAAAAAGACCAATGATATTTTTATTCTCTGCTCAACACTGCTAAGATAGCTACAATATGGACAGGCATGGCTGTGCAACACCTAGGAATGTTTGCTATATTCTTAGCAGAGAGAGTGGTATATGCTGGCTATCACAGTGAGTTTTGCTAGTCTCACTCTCTCACCATCGTATGATGCTTTCCTCTATCTTCTACCAAATAATGAACATATTATGGTGCAGTTATGATCAGAGAGTTCTCCATTAGAGGTAATCAATGAAAGCCAGGCAAAGCATTTCACACACAAAGCTTTGCTTCTGTTCTGCTTATTACAACCTTAAGTTATGAGGATATTACAGACTGCTGTCCTGGTGTCTTAAATTATAAGAATCTTACAGACTGCTATTGTGGTGATGCCAGTGGCCATTCAGACTCCAATACATCCTAGAGTGAAGCAATCTTGAATGACCTCACAAGAATCCGTAAGAAAAGGACTCTTGCACTTGATCATCTGGATTACACAGTTAAGAGTTGTAGAGGCAAAAGTAATATCAGGAAAACACCACCCTAGTCTATTTTAATTCTGACTCTCTGCTGGGGGGGGGGCAAAATTCAAAATATGTGGCTTATACTGAAGTCCCTGAACATAGGGCGGCCACGGTGGTGCAGTGGTTAGCATTGCCGCCTTACAGCAAGAGGTTCTCCGGTTCGATTCTCGGCTGGGGTGCCTTCTGTGCGGAGTCTGCATGTCCTCCCTGTGGTCGCGTGGGTTTCCTCCGGGTGCTCCGGTTTCCTCCCACATCCCAAAGACATGCTGCAGGTGGATTGGATACTCTAAATTGGCCCTAGGTGTGAGTGTGCCTTCTGTGGAAGGTTGGGCGCTGGGCTGGCAACTCGACACCGTAAAACTCCACTGCCATTCAATGTGCGGACAAGGTGATCCGCTGTGGCGACCCCTAACCGGGAAAAAGCCGAAAGAAGAAGAAGAAGACTGAAGTCCCTGAACATGAAAGGTCGCAAATCACTTGTATATCGGTTTGGAGGAAAACATATGTCCAAAGGAGGACAACAGTTCTTGCTGGTCTTTTTGAGACTGATGATATGGTCTCTAGATGGCATCAAACATGTAGATATATTACTACAGAAGTCCACCATAAAGGAAACTATTCATGGAGGAGGTTTCAGTTTTATTTCTTCCTGGCAATGCTTTCTGTGCAAGTGTAGTTTATTGGCAGAAATTCTCTAAAAGACAACTTATCACAACAGATTCCAAAAATGGGAGCAGTTGTTTGCAAAATGTTGTGACTGTGGGGGCTGTATCATGATGAAAAGTAAACGTACCTAGCAGAACACAGGTCACCTCTCTCCATGGACTAATATGAATATCTATCCCACAACATCCCTTTAAAGTTATTTGGCAAATTGTAATGATTCTCCTTTCTCCTCTTTCTATAGATCATTCGTAAAGAAGAAAAATGAAAAAAGTTGCAGAAAACCAACAACACTAGAATTGTATCCATCTCTCCTGCTAGTCGGGCAGTGCTGGCTGTTGTTGCTGCAGGTCAGTCATTTGTGAGATATGAATGAGCTCCACATTCACTGAAGCGCTTGGCCTGACTCAGCCAGGACAACCCAAGCAAACAATGCACTGTGAAGGGGAATGGTGGCCATGGTCACTGAAATGCAAATAGATCCCAGCAGAGATCATGTAGGGCCAAAAACTGGTTGCTAACAATGGTGCCTAAAAACTATACTAAACTATTTCATCAGATGAATGATCAGCATGGAAGATGGCTTAGTTACTTGATTTATTTTTGCCTGCTGGACAGAATGCATTGGAATGATCCCATGACAGATTTATCCATAATCTGAGCTTTGAGGTTCTCTGAATACTGGAGTGAAAACCTCTTTAGAATAATTCCACATGAAACTGAAAAACACAGCTATGACCATTAAAATATTCAGCAGCACAAAATATGATTAAGTGATACAATTAAAACAACAGAAGACATGCAGGTGCTTCCCAGTTTATTCAGAGAGAAGTGTTAGGGCACTGGTAAAGCAGTGCTAGACAGGGCTGCTGCAAAATGGGCTTCTGTTTATCCAGTTACAGTACTACATAGAATCTCAATTTACAAAAACCCCTTTATTTGGAGCTGTTTGGATTCTTGGTGCAGATTATTTTTTGTAGCAGGGCCAAGGTATTTCAGTATACAATACTCAGATGAGTTTCGCCTAAATTTCTGCCCATTTTACCTACTGAAACTTTCATTAGAAATATTTTACTCTTCTAGAAAGTTTCATACTTTGAGACATCATGGGGAAAGCACCAGTGAGATCTGGAGTGGAGATGGGCAATAGTTATTAAAGTGTACTAGGTGTTCCGGAAATCCAAATAGGTAAACCCACCAAATTCATATCTTGTGTGCCATACCCAAAGAACCTGTTTTTATTTTCCCCCTGGACAGCTAATGAGACCCAGACATGACTGGTTCCTTTTGGGGCTCTATTCAAATGCCAGGTCAATCCACAACAAGCCTGGAATCATTTCAACTCTGCTATATCATGCTTACTTGGTTTTTAGTACGCAGACCTGGTTGTATACGCATTTTAGGACTCGTTTAGTGGTTGCAGTGCCCCTTTGGGTTCTCTGTATTTCAGCATCTTGGGCTGGAACAGATCAAGCTTGGGTACAGATATATTGGCACTCTCACCTGCAGCTGGCCAAGGTAAAACTGAAGCTACTTACTTTTCTGAGCATGCCAAGGGAACATGTCCCTCCTCATCATCTGTCCACACACCAGTGTGGAAACATTGCTTCAAGAGTTTACAGACTAACTTGTTGACTTATTGTTGGCATTCACAAACTTGTTAGTGATGGATTAGTTTAGTATTTGAGGTATGGTTCTAAGCTAACAATTCTTTCATATTATATGATGAGTATTACGCTGAGTAACAGAAAGAGATCTCCATCTATGTGATGCCCCCACTTGTAAAAATGTTTCTTATCCAAAAAAGACCTGCTGCCTGACAACTTGTTTCATGGGGAAAACATGATAAAAGTAAAAAATGAAAAGCAAACAAGAAACAAGCTCAAGATACATTGCTTAAAGGATTACTGTACAGGTTATGGACCACACATGATTGGCATTCTGTTTAGTTTACGGGTAAAGTCTGTAGAGATGACTGGAAGTCTCCAACAAGTGTAATGAGCTTTTTAAAATAATGGAATCCTGTCCTTTAATACCCAAGGCTTATACATTATCTAGTCAAGTATTCTCTGCATGGCAACAACAGAAAGGCTTTCAATGTTGGCAATTCTTTAACAGTATGCTTATTAAAGCTTACTTGCATCTTACAATCTCAGACAAGCTTACCTTATGGTCATTAAAGCATTGCTACTTAAAAACACAGAGCAACAGGCACTTTGAGTAATAAGCATAAATCAACAGTACAAAAATATGACAGAAACCAGACCATTCTGCAAAATCAAGGACAGATGAAAAGCCACTGTAGTACTTATGCAGTGTGTCCTCCCCATCCAAGGTAGATACAACTACTCCTTGCCTTGCTTGGACACATCCAGAGTCACTACATGGGGAGTGGGGTGCAACAAGCATGTCACAATTTGAAATCTCTCTGGCTGACTGTGATGGCCCTGACACATTTGTCATACCTCTCAACCTCAAGAGCAAGAAATCTGGACAAAGCCATACACAGAAGTGGGACAAAGGCCCAACAATAAGGACAATTTTTAAATATTGCTCTAATAAACTTAGAAAGATAATAGAATAGGTCTTGCATTAGTATGAATTTTCTGAAGGGTATAAAATCTGAAACTCAAATGTCTGTCATTTTCTAACTTCAGTCTTTAGTGATGTCACTAATTTGCCAAAAACACAATTTTATGAAAAATGGACAAAACGTGATGCAAAAATATAAAATAGACACACAATACAGCTGCTACCTGTCAAAGAAGGGACACTTTAATATTAGTACTGCTACCTTGAGCAGCTGACAAAATATAAAAGAATCTACATGCATTTCAAGTAATCTATAACTTTGATTATTACAGTTATTTCTTAATTGTAAACCCTCCATGTTTTCTTCCAAAATTGCTATTTTATGGAGGGATTATAAGGGGGAAGAGCAACATTTTGAGCCAAAAATTGGGGACAGTTGAGAGGTTGGCTATGCCTAATTCTATAAAGCAATTTATTTGCATGTACCTCTCAACCTGTTAATGCAGTAAATCTGAACAAGGCCAAATATATTGGGGGCACATATAAACAGTGCTAAAAATTGCTCTTGTATAAATTGAGACAGTTGATAGAACAGCTCTTACTTTAACATGCATTTTTCTGAAGGTTATGAAGTCTTAAACTTAGAGTGACTTCTGGCAAATCATTTAGGAATTAAAACTACAAATTTTATGAACAACAAACCAAAAATAAGAAGCAAAAATCTATTCATTCTTTGAAAATCTGGACAGTTGGGAGGTTTAGTTCAGCTGGGCCTGTCTGAGTTTGCTGCCCTTCCCCCCCTGACAAAATAATGGTTGAATGGAGCCTCTGCAGCCATTCCAATGAACCATTATACTTGGCTATTTCACTCCATTTACCATAAACACTAATGTGCATACTGCTTTACTTCTATGATGAGTTGGACTTCATTTGAAAGTTTTATTTTGTATTTTACAGCACAAACACTAAGTCATCTGTTAAACAAAGCAATGCAGTCTCACAATGAAAACTTAGCATTAAAACTTCTCTGCCCTTGAAACTCACATTCATTGAAACAGCATTGAAACCCACATTCAAAGAAAATACATTTTGCCAGTGGCAGATAAAGATTAATTTTGGGCTGTTTTGAATCATAGGCTCCTTGCATATGAAACATACATGTGCTCTTTGATACACCTTCCTCATTGTACTAAAATTATATTCCTTGTACAATACAGTACACTTGTTACAGGGTGTTTTAAATTTGTTTTGAACATTTTTTCCAGTAAGCAATGAAACAAACCATATGCACCCATAATGGCAAAACTGCCCAGTTGAGAACATTTATCATAAAAAGTCTACTCAGACTTCCACAGTCCACCATTATTAGTAAATATACACAATTCTACAGTCCACCATTATTAGTAAATATGCACAATTCCACAGTCCATCATTATCAGTAAATATGCACAATTCCACAGTCCACCATTATCAGTAAATATGCACAATTCTACAGTCCACCTTTATCAGTAAATATGCACAATTCTACAGTCCATTATCAGTAAATATGCACAATCTCTGAAGTCAGTCATCTAAATAATTCCACATTAAAGAAATCTGTAACTAATGAAGCGGTTGCTGCTAGCAATCACCTTTATATTTCATGGTTTCATCGAAAAATAAAGTGTCTGTTGCCCTCAGGAATAAATTGCCTATATTACATTAAAAATGATAAGCTAGTAATAATATTGCAAGAGGAAATGGATGGCAAACTGATAACGAACTCATAGTTAGTATCTTCACCAAGGAGAACATTCTCAGTACGGCAGCATCTACCCTTGTGGGAGTAGAACCCACAACCTTCTGCATCAAAAGCAAGTACACAGCCTGTTGTGCTATAGTATTAACTTGGCAAAGCACTAAACTTCTATTCCCCTGCAGCTCTCAGTTCCTTGTAAAATCTACTCAATACTCAACTGCATCTCAACTTCGCAGCTCAAGAAAACTGGAAAAAGCCAAAATGTATTGGGGGGGGGGTCAAAAGCCCAAAAACAGGGACACATTAAACATTGCTTGTATAATCTTGGAAAGTTGCTAGAATAAAATGTTGTGTTGCCACCATATATTTTACTGCAAGAGTTTATATTGAAGGAAGTGGATTTGGAGGGGGTAAATACCATAAGTTTTGTTTTGGAGGCATTGAGTGCCAAGTGATTTATTCTCATCCACTGTTCGGTAATTGAAAAAGCTTCCTGGGTAAGTGTTTGGAGCTGAGAGGAGGAGGTGGCAGAGCAGATAATGGTAGAATCATCTGCATATTGGATGATGTTTGCAAAAGGAATTGATTTGTGGAAATCGTTTATAAATATATTAAAGAGGAGGGGACCAAGAATAGATCCTTGAGGAACTTCAGTGGGGGTACTAAGGAAAGGGGAAGTGGCCTTTTTCCATATTACAGCTTGGTTTCTATTTGATAGATAGCTAGAGAACCAATTTATGGAAGAAGGAGAGAGGTTAAGTTTTGACAGTTTGGTTAAGAGCAGATTGTGTGAGACAGAACAAAAACAATTTTCAGCAGAGACGTAGGGATTAATACTGCAGACACGTCTTTGTAAAATGGCAGGGCACCAGAGCAAATCCACACAAATACAGGGAGGAGATGCAGACAGAAGCCACCCCAACCAAGAATCAAACCAGAAAACCTATAGCTGTGAGGCAACAATACTATCACTGTACCATCAATTATGCAAGGAATTAAACATTCAGAAACCTGAAGTCTGAAATTCAAATGCCTGTCAATTTTACTGCGGACAGAACAAAAACAATTTTCAGCAGAGACGCAGGGATTAAAACTGCAGACACATCTTTGTAAAATGGCAGGGCACCAGAGCAAATCCACACAAACACAGGCAGGAGATGCAGACTCCACACAGAAGCCACCCCAACCAAGAATCAAACCAGAAAACCTATAGCTGTGAGGCAACAATACTACCACCGCACCATCAATTATGCAAGGAATTAAACATTCAGAAACCTGAAGTCTGAAATTCAAATGCCTGTCAATTTTACTGCAGACAGAACAAAACCAATTTTCAGCAGGGATTAAAACTGCAGACATGTCTTTGTAAAATGGCAGGGCACCAGAGCAAATCCACACAAACACATGGAGGAGATGCAGACTCCACACAGAAGCCACCCCAACCAAGAATCAAACCAGAAAACCTATAGCTGTGCGGCAACAATACTATCACTGCACCATCAAATATGCAAGGAATTAAACATTCAGAAACCCTTAAGTCTGAAATTCAAATGCCTGTCAATTTTATTTAACATTTTTTAATCAGGACAGCCTGACTTGGAACAAATAAACAATTTTCAGCAGAGGCCCAGGAAGAAATAATGCAGACATGTCTTTGTAACATGGGAGGACACAAAAGCAAACCCACACAAACACAGGGAGAAGATACAGACCCCACAAAGAAGGAACCCCAGCCAAGAGTCAAACCCAAGAACCTGCAACTGTGAGGCAACAATGCTACTACTACACCATCAAATATCAAGCATTGCAACATTTACAAACCACAGATATTAATGAGGAACAGATCAGATCGAATATGAGGCAAAAATCTGAAATTTTTTTACAAATGGTGGTGGGTAGGGAACTCAAGTCTTTAACACCTGCATACAGGGTACAGGGTTCAAGCCTGAGGTATTCCCTACCACACCACCATAAGCACCTGGGGCATTTTCACACACACCCCCCCCCCCCAGTAAAGCATAAGCACCATACACAAACTCCAGTAAAAAGCACCATACACACAAATAAACATTGTAAATTAAAAAGCACCTTACCTGAATATATCCAGCTAACGTACATCCTTCCCGCGCAATACAGACCCGCGAGATCCTAATGCTCCTGCCCGACGAGATCCTAATGCTCTTTCCCGATGAGATCCCTAATGCTCCGTCCCGAGTCCGAGTCCTGCTGCTGCTCTTGCAGTCCGGACACGACCCATAATCCTGGCGAGTCTGTGCACTGTAAAAGTGCACAGATGTCTCCTTGTGTCCCCCTATGGGGACTGCCGGACTGCCTTGAGCATACGCATAGACCGACAGTAGTCGGGACTACTTTCAAAAATAATTTTTTTTTTATTTTTCATTTTTCTTTCTATTTTTTATTTTGAGGGGGCTGCAGTCCGGCAGCCCGATACCACGAGCCGCCCCTGCATAGATTTCTACTTTCAGCATGTTACTTGGTACTTTAATAAAGCTGAATATATTATAATTAGGACTGCAGTGCAAGGAGAAGTGGTTTGAGTTGAGTGCTTCTGGTTTTTCTTATACTTGATTTTGACTGGCATTCCAGTAATGTATTTAAAAAGTAATTTATTTTTTCATGCCTCACAACCTTTTGTTTCCATCTAGATATTAAGTAAGCTGTCATGCAGCCAATGCATTGAAATATTTTTATTCTTCTACACTTATTTTTGTCTTGATTGGACTTTCATAATGATGGTTTGCCACCCAGGGCAGCGTATTTAATTAAAGTTATTTTTTTGTGGTTTTGTGCATAGCTCCGCCCCTTTCTGGTTGACCACACCCCCTTGACCCCACCCATTCAGCTGTCTCCTGCAGCCCCCCTATGATTTGAAGTCACCAGCCGCCACTGTCCCTGGGCAATGTTCCTGTCTACATAGATTGCTGCTGCATTGAACTGTCCTGCTATGCTCTTTCAGGTGGTTGACAAGGTTGTCTATTCCCCAGAGCAACACTTCCCTCAAATGAATATGAGGTGGCTGCTTGTTTTTTTGCAGCTAAGATGACATCACTGAGGTAAGTTTTAGTCTCAACAGTAAGCTCAGAATGAGGTTGCAGTGCTTACCAGGAGACTCTTGGTCAAAAATGGTATGTCAGTTTCCTGCATATAGTGTGCTCTACCATGGTTTCAGGCACACAAACTGTTAAGTATGATTCTTGCCTGCTCTGAAGTGTCCAGTCCCGTGATTCATATAAAATAATTTCTCATTATATGAATGCTGGACTTTTTCAATCCATTTGAGCCTACACTGAAGAAGTCCAGTTAAAATGTTGACATTCCAGATTATTAGAACATGATCTGTCATGTCCCATTTATTAGTAAGCTTAATGGGTCGGTTGTTAATGCAGTTTGATTCTATTTTATAGCAGTATCAAACTTACAATGTACTGCAGTCTGTTTTTTTTTTTTTTTTTTTTTTTTTTTTTTGCACTAGTCATAATACAGAGAGGGCAATTACATGGGGATGTCTGACTAAGACCCTGCACTTCTTTTCCTAGGCGGTGACAGAGGATCCAAGATGGCACCTGGAGATATCAGGTGCTCATTCTTTTTGCCAAAGGGCACCACAGCTCTGTGACTACACTGACAATTGCGTGAGGGACTAAAATGATCCCTTAAAATCAGTCTTTTACACTAGTATTAAAAGTACAGTAATTTATTCTTATACTTTTATTCTTATATATTTCAAACTATGCACACTATTTGTTTTCCTAACATTATTTTAATTGTTTTTATTTTATTCTTTTAACAAAAACTTTAGTAAACTTTAAATTACAATACATGTCTGATAAAAGTGCAGAGTAGAACTCCTCATATCCCTAATTCTGTAGGTTTCATATGCTTTTAAAATAAGACGCTATATTATGATGACTGTTTTGTGGCCCCTAGGCATGAAATTCTTACTGAACCACAGTTGTGTGTGAATATGTACATGGTTACCTTTTGTTTTTAATTCATTGAAGTCCGCTTAGTTCAAATGTTAATATTTTTACATGAAAACTAAAACATATGTAGCGCAACCGCAGGTGTAGCTGAATAATGTACAGGTTCCTTCATACCTGACTCTGGTGACACCTCTATTTACATCCAACACACGAAGGTGGCAAATAATAACAGATTTTATTCTAGATGGAAACTCTAGTCTTAACAGGCAACAGCACAGTAGCAAACAAATTATTTTAGCAACACAAACTTTAGCAATAAGGCAATATAAGGTATACATACAGTGAAATCACACACCCCCAAACTCAATAAGAGAGGTCGTCATTCAAATATGAGCAAAATGCAATGTCATTAAGCAGTAAAGATTTTATAATGCAACAATACTACCAGCAGCTATAACCTTGATCAGTTCTAAACAGACCAAACTGTGGTCATACCCTGTTCACTGGCCAGTGACTACTTACAGTCTTAATGCCAGCATGATGGGGCCCAAAGTTGAAGCTCATATGAAACCCGGGTATTTGCAATCCACAAAGCATTTAAGGGGAAAGTCACACTGAGGGATGAGTAACATGAGATCCCCAAAACGACAGACAGTACTATTTTGAGATAAAGCTAAACAGTTTCAGTTCAGAAAAGGAAAAAGGGAAAAGCCTAGGCCCACAGTCCCAATCGAAGCTATAGCACAATCTTATGAAAGTATAAAATGGCATCTGAAGTTTCTCATCACTCTGTCGATAATATACTGGATGTCAGGCACTGCAGTTCCACTGATGAGAAGGGTAGAGATCACCCAACACCCGTCTGGTAATCAAAAATGGCTTCTTTATAATAGGCCCAACAGTATTCCTGTCCTTGCTGATCAGATGCAGGTGTGGGACTACTGGTTCCAGACTTCTCTCCTGATTCCACAGATCACCATCGACCAGGTTTTCCAAGGAAGGAAAAAAACATGATCTGCCACTTCACTTCCCTCGCCCAGACACTAGAAACATCTGGTTTTAATGCAAGGCCCCTTATTCCTTCACCCTGTGTTTCAGTCTGATCTCTTTCACTTTCGTTTCTCTCTTTTATATCCAATGAAAAGCAGCTCCACCTTGTGGTGTAACAGAAAACTACATTCTGATAACCATACAGTGAAATGCAGTGGGAGCTACACACAATTCTCAGATACAGAATATTATGATCAGGTTTACAATGATAACCAATCTGCTATATGTTTGTGACATGGATGCCAAAAAATTCTTCTCAACAGTTGAGCACAGTGAAGTTCAAAAAATGCATCTTGACATCCATGTGTAACATGCATAGAGACTTGCATGAGAACAGACCTGCTCATAATTCTTTGTACTATGTGGAGATTGACCTTCCCCAATGTACTACTAGTTACAGGTAAGAAAAAATGTAGGAGAGTGAAATGTTTTGCTTTTTTGAAAAAAAGTGTTCCTCTAATAAACTGACAGCTTTAAAAGCTGACAAATATTTAATTCTGCCACACTTTCATTTTTGTGTGTGACAGTGAAGTATTTTATAGCTTGTAAACGTATTTTAGCTTCATGTCTCTGTTCTCTGGTGGTCAGCACTTGCCTCTGTTAAGCTCTAGCATGAAAGTATCAGGTAATAGTGCTGAAGAAGGCTTAACAAAACTCACATCAGAAAGGTGGTCAACAAAGTCACCTTTATCCTGAATTCAGAGATTAATCACAGCATTCCATTTGCTACAAAAATGTGTGGATGCACAGTGAAAAATAAGGTAGAAATGTGGAAGAGGTATATGTTCATATGTAGGTACTAGGCTATCAGCCCAAGGACCTAAGTAAGCCTAGCCAACAAGGTTCCCTGGCTTATGCCACCCAAGAAAGTTAATTCCTGTGCCCCTGTTGAGCAGAGCCACAGAAGTGATCCCCGGGGTGTATTTCCTATTTCCCATCCACTCATCAAGATTTTTTTTGAAGAGTGCTAATGAGGAACTTTGCTTGACATAGATGGGTAGCTTGCTCCAGAGTATAGGAAGTCTCTGGGACAGGAATCTATCTCTCCAGCATGTCCTGTTTATTGTGGTGACACGGTTTAGGTCCCTAGAGCATGTAGCTCAGACGGATTGGGATTTCTTTAGGTGTAGCATGTCCAACAGCTCTGGGTTTAACATCGCTTTATATGTTAGGCAGAGATCTCCTCGGAGTAGACAATATGCTACAGAGTAAAGCAGGAGTGTTTTGAGAGGGCAGTGTAGGGCATCTGTTTGAGGCCAGTAATCCTCTTTGTGAGGTACTTCTGTGGCCCTTCCAGCTGCTGCAGATATCTTATGAGGTACATTCCAAAAGGGGCACTGTATTCTATAATGGGTCTAATGAGTGCCGAGTAGAGGGGAACAATGACCTCTTTTTTCCTTGATGAGAACCCTTTTGTGATGAGGTGTGCCACATAGAAGGATTTCCTGATGACTGTGGCAATGTGATTATCAAAGGAGAGACTACTGTCCACCTGGGTCCCAATGTCTCTTATCACACATTTGGCATTAAGTAGACTGCCGTTTATGTGGTAGTTCATGGGTACAGAGTTTTTATCAAAGGGGATGACAATGCACTTTTTGGCACTGAGCTTGAGGCCATGCCTCTGACACCGGGCATGTGTCTCAGTGAGGCCCTTCTGTAGGATGTCCACATCATTTGGGGACTCTACTATGGCTCCTAGGTTGCAGTCATCTGCGAACTTCATTAGCCAGAGGCCTTCTGTGTTAGCCTGTACTTCATTGAAGTAGATACCAAACAGGAGAAGTCCCAGGACTGAACCCTGTGGTACTCCACTTGTCACTGGTTTGAAGTCAGATTTGGAGTCTGCAACTTTTACAGTGTGGGTTCTGTCAGTGAACCAGTTGGCAACCCATCTCATGACATAGGGATTTATACCTAGTTTAGTGAGTTTAGATATAATTCCAGAATGGGGGATGGTGTTGAAAGCCTTGGCAAGGTCAAGATAGGTTGTGTGAACCACCTTACCCTCGTCTATAGCTCTGGTAACTGCCTCAAAGAAGTTGATCAGGTTCAGAAGGCATGATCTGCCTTTCAAAAACCCAAACTGGATGGGGTCCAGAGTTTGGAGGTTACCAATGTCTTTTTTTATGAGTTCCATGATGATACGTTCCATGGCCTTGCAGACCAGGCTCATTAGGCTAATAGGGTGATAGTTCCCAGGATCAAGTGGTGGCTCCCCCTTTGTGGAGTGGGATAACTGTTGCTGTGTGCCATTCAGTGGGCACAAAGCCTGATGTGAGACTAAAATTGAACATGGTGCTTAGCTGGGGAGCAAGTTTGTTCTGAAGTTCATGTAAAACGCAGCCTGGGATGTTGTCCAGTCCCCATGGATGCTGTATTTTTGGTTTTAGAGAGTGCAGTTTTTACCTGCATAGATGTGATTACAGGGACTCTGCATTCTTCCTATATAGATATGGGCCCTTTAGGGGGTGAGAGGGGGCTAAAGTTAGCACTGAGCCTATCTGCCAGGATGTTGGCAATATCAGTTGGTTCTGTAATTTTCATGCCGTTGTGCTGTAACTCAGAGCAGATCTGGGTGTTGCCATTGAGATTCTTGCTGTAGCTATAGAATGCTTTTTGGTTGCCCTTAGAATCAGTGGCGATTTTGTTTTCATAGCTAGCTTTGGAGGATCTTATAAGGGATCTCAGCTTCTTACTGAGGCTGACCAGGGAGGTCCTTCACTCATGGGATTTTACTCTCTTTTGCAAAAGTTTCTTCCTTTTGTTGTAGAGTTTGTTTATGGCAGGGGACAACCTGAATAACTTCCTTTTTTGAAGGATAGCACCTTGGTTCTCTTTGGGATAGCACGATCCATGCACTCGTGTAAGTGCTTATAAAGTGCATTTGTGTAAGATTCAGCAGTCATAACTGTATTGTCCATCTGCATGGGTATCATGAAGTTCACCACTTCTGTCTTAAGAAGCATGAAGTTTGCTTTGGAGAAATTTTTTACAGTGGTTTCCTTAATGGTGGGTGGGGGTGGGATGCGGATATTTAGGGTGATTAGCTTATGGTCAGATCTGACCAACGAGGAGTTGACTTTAGGTGTGGAACACCGGTCACTCATGTTGGTAATGACTAGGTCTAGGATATTGTTGCCCCTGGTGGGGGTGTGGATAATTTGATCCAGGGCACTGGAATTTATGAATTCCAGAAAGCAGAGAGCAAAGGAGTTGGTACATGAGTAGTTTTCCCAGTTAATGGTGGATTAGTTGAAATCACCCATTATTAAGGTGTTTGGTTGAATACTAATATTTTCCAGTATATCAAGAAAAGAGGAGTGAAAATCCTGGGGCATGGTGGGGGATCTGTAGCAAGCTACAATTTGGATTGCAGTTTTTCCCTGAGTTAGTTGCACTTGGATAACCTCGGATGCATTATACTACGCAACTATCCTGGAGGTGTGGATACCCTGAATGAATATGGACATACCTCCACCTTTGGTGTTCTGGTCCAGGTTAGATGGCTGAAAAATGTGGTATGAGTTATAGTCTGGTAATGCAGGGGTGCTCTTTAGAACCTTGAACCAGGTCTCAGTCACTGCACAGATATCGATGTTCTCCATTTTAAGGAGTGCCTCGAGTGAGTGCATTTTGAGATTTAGACTTCTAGCATTGAGTAGCATTACCCTCAGTTTATGCGTGCCTGTTCCTGTTATGGTGGTGAATTTGTCATTTGAACCTTGCCTAAAAAAAGCACTATAGGGGTGGCAAGAGCCTTAACCAGTATCCATAATCTCAGGGGCGACAAGTGCAGGCAAAGCATCGCAGTCTGCCGACCATGTCGTCCCTGGCTGACAGATACTGGATCCCCTTAGAATGACACCAGAAGCTTAGTCAATTTAAGTCAATCACATTGTCCTTGTAGTGCAGTATCATTCTGGGTGATGGGAAGAATGCTACTCAGGGCTAGGGTCATACCTGCCTGGGCTACAAGATCGGAGAGCTCTTCCATGTCTCTTTTCATGTAGTCCAGGGAGGTGTGTCTCAGGTCATTCACACCAACATGGACAATGACAGAGTCATATCTGTACTTGTTCTGGAGTGACCTGAGTGCTTGGGTTATGTGGCGGATCCTGGCACCCGACAGGCAGCTGACAGTAACCGTCTCCTTGTTTAGCCTAGTGAGTGAGACATCAGTGTGCCTGACTATAGAGTCACCTATGACTAGTGTGTTGGGTGCGTTGGTTTGCCTTATGGACTGTGGTTTATTGGCACACTGAGTCTGTGGGCTGTGTGTCATTTGGGTTGTGTTGGGGGGGTGGAGATTGCTTGCGCTTCTGCTTGAGCAGATTATTATTGAGAGCCTCTGCAAATGTTTTTGTGTTTCTGTGTGGGAATTTCAGTGGTGTAGGTTTAGTGGGACTATGTGGTGAATGTGGTGTGGTGCAAGTGTTTACCTTCTCCTCTTGACTGTCAATTTCAGTCTTGGTTGGAGAGAGTTTTACCTCCAGTTTGGCTACATAAGTGCATCTCTCACAGGTTGTGGTGTTGGGTGGTAGAAGGAGAGGGTTGTCTTTGCACATGAGGCAATTGTTACATTGCCTCAAGATGCCCAGATTCATCAGATAGACAGGAGAGTGCACTAGAAGCTGACCCTTGGACATGCCTGAATAAAAAACTACTTTCCTCTAGACAAGTGAGGAAAGTGAGTATAAGAGCTGTTTTTCTCTAAGCAAGTGAGAAAAGTAAGTACAAAAACTGTTTTCCTCTAGGTAAAGAGGAAGGTTGAGTGCTGTAGTAATTTGTAGCTTATTTAGTGCTAACAACAAGTTCTGAACAAGTGCTGAGCACGAATAAGCAAATTCAAGTGCTAAAACTAAGAATCTGTACCTGGATCTTGCGGTAGATAGGCTACCTAGTGCATACCACTCCCACTGATAGGCTAGAATTCTTCCCTCCAACACAGAAGGGCTCGGGGGGCTCAGAAGCTTACAAGCAGTCCTGGATACAGCAAATCTGTATCTGGACTAGACTAGTTATAGGAAAGGTGGGAAATGAGCGCAAATGTGGGCTTTTAAACCAGAAGGTTGAAAGAGATGGAAAAACTGCCCAAATGGCCAATAAACTACAATTTCTGGGCCAGAAACCAATCTTGTGGTAGATAGGCTACCTAGTGTTTACCACTCCCACTGATAAGCTAGAAGGCTTCCCCTCCAACACAGAAAGGCTTTGGGGGCTCAGAAGCTTACAAACAGTCCTGGATACAGCAAATCTGTATCTGGATTAGACTAGTTACAGGAAAGGTGGGAAACAAGCGCAAATGCAGGCTTTTAAACCAGAAAGTTGAAAGAGATGCAAAACTGCCAAAGCGGCCAATAAACTACAATTTCTGGGCCAGAAACCACTCTTGTGGTAGATAGGCTACCTAGTGCTTACCACTCCCAACACAGAAAGACGTTAGGGGCTCAGAAGCTTACAAACAGTCCTGGTTACAGCAAATCTGCATCTGGACTAGACTAGTTACAGGAAAGGCAGGAAACAAGCTTAGAAAAAAATATTTTTTTGAAAGTGGAAGGGGAGAAAGAAGAAACAAAAGGTAATTCAAAATTAAGGACCTAAGTGGCTTGCCCTTCACAAATGTTCTCTCTGTATTAGGTAGAATGAGCTAGTGACACTAGACTGGAATAGAGCTGGGATAGAGCTGAACAGATGGGACTGGTAGGAGTGTTTGAAGTCAAAATATGATCTCACTGTACTCGGTTGAGTAAGCAAATGAGATAGACCCAGGAGGAGTGTTCAAACACAAATTTACAGGAGGGGCAGGACATTCCAAAGCCAACAAGATAACTGCAGAGACAGAGACCACAGTATTCTATGAAACAATTAAATAGAAAAATAAATACCTACAGAGAGACACAGACCACAATATTCAATGAAACAATTAAATACACAGAAAAATAAAATGCAGTACAATCTTTAACACTGCAAGTTTGTACTTAACTCAGCTAGTAATGCAGTTGATTTTAGGTATGTAGCAGAAGCCAAAGAACTCAGACATGTTAACAATCATCACATATTTAAATCAGATTACAACCAAGTGAATCAAATACTTTAAGATAATTAGTGAACAGTACTCCTAGAAAGGCAGCTCTGCTCAAAATAAACTAATGACAATGATGAAGCAGTACTATTGTTTACAAAAACCACAGTGATATGCTGGAAGAAATAAACAAGTCTGTATTCTGTTGAATGAAATATTGTACATTTTGAATAATTTTCCGATGGTGGCATTCTTAGGAGACAGTAATCCTACCTAAGCTGTCTCTTTAAGTGCATTTAACATTCGAGTTCACTTCCACTCCTCTTTTCCCCTTTCCTCATTTTCCTTCTGTTCTTTGCCCTCTTGAATTACTGTGTGGATCCCCCTTCTTCATTACTCATTTTGGCAGTTCATTTTATGGATCTTCAAAACACTTTGTGAAGAAGTCGTTTGTACGATTCAGGGAATATTCAGGTTCTGGTAATCGTTTGTACGATTCAGGGAATATTCAGGTTCTGGCAATCGTTTGTACGATCCAGGGAATATTCAGGTTCTGGTAATCGTTTGTACGATTCAGGGAATATTCAGGTCCTGGTAATCTGTTACTTGAGCCCCATCCTTTCCGCTGTGTGTTTCCTGTTCATAAATGATTCTTTGTATCTTCCTGACATGAACTTGTCCACCACTACCATGGCTCTTCTGGTCTGAGATGGGAAGAGCTCTAATTAATTTAGACTCTGTCCATATTTCTTCCAGTTAATTCCAAGTGTCTTTCCAGTAGCTTTCATTTGATTTTCTTCCATCAGTTTCATGTGCTTTTCCTTGTATGGCCTCCAATAATGACACGATATTCAAGGAGTTGTCTGTCCAAGGCCCTGCACAGTAGGAGCATTACCTTTTTGCTTCTGCAACATACCCAGCTGAGGACAGATCCCAGCATTCTGCTCCTGCCATAGCACTCTCACTCTAGTTCCAGTGGTCCAGTTCAAGTGTAAGCAGTACTCTCAGATCCTTTTCCTGCTCTGTTGCCATTAGTTACTCTCCCAAACCCCAGCTAATAACCAATGTCAGGGTGAGTGTCACCCAAGTGCAATTTGCACTAAACCTCAGGTGCTACCTTTCTGCCCACTTATTTAGCCTTTACAAATCTGTTCCAAGACACTCCCCTAGCCTGTATTGCTGCACTTTTCTGTCTTCAACAGAGTCTAATCCTGTTCTGTATTCCTTCAGATATCTCTGAGATATGCACATTGATGAGTACTAGAATAAGGGAAGACCCTTGTACTCCACTAGTCATTTTCTTAATTCCTGAAATTGTCCTTCTCAGCACAATATTATATCCTAGCATTTAACCAAGCATCTGTGCAGGTCATTTGTCCTTTTTCTACCATTGACCTCTGCAGTTTTCCTATTAGTTTCTGGTTTATGACAGTGTTCTTTGATACTGAAGTTGAGGTAGATACGGTCTACCATGATTCCATGGTGGAATTCACCTGTAGCCCAGTCATAAAACTGCATCAAGTTTAATATACTGCTCCTTCTAGGCATCAGCCCATGCCATTTGATGATCTGTACAAGAACTACTAGCTTTCTACTCTGCATTCTCTCAATGACTTTCCCCTGTTTGTTAAGTAAAAACTTTTATTTCTCCACATTGTTCTGCTCCCCCTTGTAGAAAGGCACCACACTTGCCATCTTCCAGTCATTTAGCATTTCAGCTTTAGCAAGTAATCTGTTGAAGATCTCCATCTGGATTTTCTAATATGTTGTCCAGATTTCTGGGGACTCGCTGGAAGTAGACAATCAGGTCCTTGTGCTTTAGCATCTCTAAGAACATCCAGTTCCTTTGGATCCCCCTCACTTTTTATCCTTTTGCCTATTTACTGAACTTCCATTCTGCCCTAATTTCTTCCTAGCATGGTGTCCTCATATTGTTGATCTTTATGAAGGCTGAAGTAAATTGTTAATTGAGTTAACTGAGTACCAGTGGATTTTCATAGTTTTCTGTAACTTCCTGCTGATCTTTGGTCAACCTGAACAGTTCTACCCCTCACTTCTTTGTTTTTGTTATGGGTCTAAAAAAGTCCCTAATCCATTCTTGTGCTATCTCTGCTAACCCCTTTCAGGTTTACCCTTTGTTGCCCTTTTATTGGCTTTTTGTTAGCCTCCTCACCCTTCATACCCCTTCATATTCACCTCTTGTAGGCACTATCTCCTGGCATAATCAATAGCCTCACATTCCTATTCAGCCACACTTTTTAACGTCTTCTGCAAACACTTGTCCTCCTTCTCTGACCGATTCACACAGATCATTTACTCCTTGATTTATTCACAGCATCTTAACGTATCCTTGAGCACATCCAGCAGTACAGTAAAGCTTATTCTTCTAAAATGCCTTACCTTTTTTCTTTTTATTTCTTCCCTTCCTCCTACTCCTCTAAAACACACAATGGCATGATCATCATTGCATACCAGTGACTTAACCTGGACATTCTGACATCTTTTGCATTGGTTAGTAGTATTTCTAGAATGGTATAATTTGTGGTATACTCCAACACCAGATAGCTGAACCCCTCATGACTCAAGACTCAGCTCTTGTTCCCTCTATACTCTGGAAGTTGGAAACTCACAGTCTGCTTCTAGAAGATTCAGATTTCTCATAAGCACTGCATTCTTCCTGCCAGCCTAGTCCATTATTTTCTGCTCTTCCATGCCATCATACTGTCTTGGTTTGTCTAGAGGACAATATTATGTAATGGTTCATCAGCTCGTCGTCCTCCTTCTATCCTAACAGCCCAGTGGACTTGACCTAGATTCTGACCTTGGCTGTACGTTTCTCTGACCTTGTGCCTGATGCCCTCTTTTATGTAGATTGCTATCCCACCTCATCTCTTCCTTCTCCGTCATTCCTGAATAACCTACATACAGGCACATCTGTGTGCCACTCCCTCTTGTCATTGGCCCATTTTTCTCTGATGCCAGCAATGTCCACATGCCTTCCTACATCACTGTATGCAGCTCTCCCATCTCCCCAGGATGCCTGCATTGCAGAGAAAGAATACACAGCAATGGTCCAAGTCACCCTTGTGTGTCCTTCTGTTATGTTCTGCACCTGTTTTGTTTCCTTCCTTCCTTCCTTTCTTCTGACTACTACCTAAACACCTAGCCTCTTTCTCCTGCTTCTGTTTTTTTCTCCTGTAACTTCCAAAGTTTAAAGGCGTAATCACTGAGATATTCCTTTCCAGTGCAAAATAGCAAAGAAAACAACAATATAAAACACCTTTCAGTTTACCCTTTCAGGAAGATGACCTGAATTACAAATTATCTTCTGAAAAGGAAACTTACAAAAAACACAAGGAGTGGGACAGTAAAAGTATTTGGCAGCTATGCAGCCAGAGTACTGGACCCAAATTCATCAAGATTTGGGACAATGGAACTGGGATTGTGAACATTATTTCTTATACTTTTCAAAGATTATACAAGAGGAATTAACAGAAGCAAGGTTGAACAAACAGGCTTGCAATGGTACAGCATAAACAAAACACCAAACAGTGGTTGGCATGGATGAACTGATTAAAATAAGCAGCATTTAAGGCATTTGTATAGTGTTCTGCATAGTATCAGTTATTATAGCTGTTGTAATCGGCAAAGAGGTTGGAACAATAAACTGAATAAGCTAATGTCAGCTTGACTTCCAGAATACCTACCTGCATACAGAATGGCTAAGAAAGTCAATATGCAGTCCAAATTATCAGGAAACACCTTAAAATGTGCAGATCTTTTTTTGGGATTAAATCAGTAACAAAGAATTTATACACCATGCCATGGCTAGCCACCAGAAGGTGTGAACCTTGAGTCTCGTTGACTCTCACTGCTGAAGTGACACCTCAACCCCATGTGTAAAAATGGGAAAAGGGGCCGTGGATGGATGCGTGGATGGATGGATGAGGGAACAGATGAAGAACATAGTTTACATATCCCACAGAAACTCCATGCGCTGTAACCAGAAAAAACTATTTTCCCCTGCAGTTTCTTTTGTAGTGACCCTTGTGTGTTTCACAAAAGAATATCTCTAAGAAAGCCAGTTATGCATTCAAGAAGTGGTGGGGAGATTTTGAAATTGCATCAGCATTTTCACCTAACTTGGACTCCTGTGTTTAGAAAGGAGCACAATTTATCAAAATTATGACTGCTGTCACTGTTTCATTTTTCCAATTTCGCAAGACTAATATGATTTGTGTAATGCATGCTGCAATACTCTGGCAATGTTTGCGTGAAATGCATACCTCTCAAATGGTGCTGACTTTGCAGAATACTTCTAATTTTCTTCATACCTTTAGTCTGTTCCTCATAAAATTTGTAATTTTATGGCACATCACTGAAGACTGCAATCACTAAATAACATTAGACATTTGAGATTCTGATTTCAAATCTTTCTAAAACTATTAGGAAAACATGTTATGTTATCACTTTCTAAGTACATAGGAGCAATATTTAATTCACTCAAGGCTAAAACACCTTTTATTTTGTATAATTTCATTTCACAACCATTCCACCTTATGGCATCAAGAACTTTTTTGTGTCTGGCTTCTATAACCAAGTGACTTACCGGCTAATTGTTTGTGTCTTTCAGCTTTTCCCGGTTAGGGGTCGCCACAACGGAACTCCGGTCCGCTAATGATTGGCAGTTGATTTTTACGTACCGGCTTGCCAGGCCTGATGCACAACCTTCAATGAAGGTACGCCCATTCATGCATGTCTCCACGCAGAAGACGCTCTAGCTGAGAATCGAACCAGACAGCGTTTTACTGTGAGGCGACAACGCTACCGCAGCACCACCAGCTAATAATAGGCAGTATTAAAAAGGCAAGGAAATATTAAAAAAAATAACACTAAGATTATTAGTCAAGGGTGTCCTGCAGTGCAGAAATTAATGCTTGCCATGTATTATTCATATTTTCAAATTTATGTTCATATTTTCATAACTGAGAGACCTACATGTTATTGAAGTGTATGGTGTGAATCACAATGTAGAAGACAAGACAATTCACTGTCAATGCTAGTTCATATCACATTATACTACAAATATTGCTAGCTGTTTGCTAATAATTAAGACAATAAGCAGTATTTCCATATGTACTTAAATACTTCAAAAACAGTTGCATGACATTAAGTGAAATCTTAGATGTTGAAGAACACTGTCTTTGATATTTCCACATCTTGAGTGATATCCAGTATTATTTGTTTTACCAATTATACAATCAAGCATGTTTCCCATTTCTGTAAATATTTCAACAAGCATGCACTTGACAAATTCTTTGTTGTCATCTGAAAGCTTATGTCTGGTTAACAAAAATGTTTTAACAATATATGTCTAGGTTGCACAGTTTTCAAGATATTTGTTTGCGAAGTTTACACAAAATATAAATTGGGGTTTGTGTGCATTATAATATAGTATAGTATTTATGGAAAAGACTATGCCTGCACCAACTATTAAAATGCAAATAATATTTCTTACTTATAACATTGCTATTTGTAAAGTTGTAATAGTTCTTATTGTTCAGAAACTATTTACATTTGTTTATCTTATGCTTTTTAAGTTTATTTTTCAGAAAATGCTCTGGAATGCAAGGTGTATAGGCTGTTGAAGGAGTGACATTCCACACCACATAGGTGTTAATGAGTTAAAATCTGTCTCTGACCATGGGTTTTTGTGAAGTGTTAGTTTTTGACTTTTCAAGAACAAAAAGCAAAGACTGCTATCCAAAAGCGTGGAGTAAGAACAGAAATTGATGCACGAGAAAAAATACTCCAGGCTACCACGACTGGGGAGTGTGAATAATATTTATTACCAAAAAAGGTGAGTGCTTTTGTGGTAAAAAAACACTGCTTCTTCAGACCAAACATACAAATCTTGAACCCAGTATATATAATTTAAAAGAACCTATCAAAGTTCACATTTAGATCACATGTTAAAAACTTAGAAAAACCTATGAAAATGAGATGCTCTAAAGCACCAATCAGTTAACAAATCCATTCAAGTAACATACAGTCAAATTGAAAAATAAAGAAAAAACCTCATTCTGAGCAAAGAACAAAGCTCTGCACATGATAGCTTTTCATTAGACAAAATGTGTAAATCGACCTGGCTTTTGTTCAAATTATACAGACAAACTTGCACATTAGGGCTTCTAAATACACAATATTTAAACAAACAGACCTGACTGAAAATGAATGTATATATGCATATGTATACATGAAAACTCTACTCCCTTCAACATAGAGAACCTAATCAATTAAAAAATTAAAATCACAAACAGTCAGATCTGTTTGTTTAGATATTGTATGTTTAGAAGACCTAATGCACAAGTTTGTCTAGACAATTTGACCAAAAGCCAGGCTGATTTACACATTTTGTCTAATGACAGGCTGTTATGTGCAGAGCTTTGTTCTCTGCTCAGAACAAGTTTTTTCCTCTCTTTTCTTTTTTTTTCCCAATTTGAGTGTATGTTGCTTGACTAGATTTGTTAACTGACTGGTGCTTTATAGCATTTCAATTTCATATGTTTTTTTTTACATTTCAACATGTGATCTAAATGTGAACTTTGATAGGTTAACCCGCGGTAGTGGTGCTGCAGTAGCATTGTCGCCTCACAGCAAGACGTTGTCCCGTTCGATTCTCAGCTAGAGCGTCTTCTGTGTGGAGGCATGCGTGAATGGGCGTGCCTTCGTTGAAGGTTGTGCGTCAGGGCTGGTAACTTGGCACGTAAAAATCCACTACCAAACATTAGCGGACCAGAGTTCCGTTGTTGCAACCCCTAACCAGGATAAGCCGAAAGACACAACAACACACACACACACACACACACACATATATATATATATATATATATATATATATATATATATATATATATATATAATATATATATATACTGTGTTCAAGACTTGTATGTTTGGTCTGAAGAAGCTGTGTTTTTTTACCGTGAAAGCGCTCACCTTTTTTGATAATAAATATTATTCACACTACCCAGTCGTGGTAGCCTGGAGTATTTTTTCTCATGCATTAATTTTTGACTTTGTCACTGACTCTTGTGGTAAGAGGCTGAGAGCTATCTAACACAGTTCATATAAATTAATGTGGCCTTTATTTTTGTCTCATTTGTTATAGTGCAGTTTTGGATAGTTACAGAGTGTGTTGAATGGATGAAGAAAAACACTGATGAGTACGTGTGTGAGAAAGCAAAACTAAGTAAATAAATAAGCAAATAAATAAAGTATCTGGTTGTGGGGAAGCTACAATGTAAGCAAAATGGAGGAGAAACATTGAAGAGCATCAGTAGGAGGCACCGTGAAGTCTTTTACCTAGGGCTCCATTTTATCTAAGACCACCACGGACAGCAGGGTAAAGACACCACTGTTCTGAGGAGGGGATATTGCAGAGCAAGACTTCAGAGTACAATCTGAAAAAAAAAGGGGCTACACCCCCTGAAACACATATACATGCATGCACACACACACATGAAAATATTGAAACATAAAACCATGAAAACCAAAATCTTGAAACTATAAGATTAAAAAAACAAAACACTGAAGACCATAATATCAAACTCACAGACTTGCTCCCCTGCAAGACCCATGTTAGCACTTGTTTTTAGGTTCACAATGTTAGGGAGTTTCAATACTGGAGTTTGTTTTTTTTTTAATTGTAGTCTTCAGTGTTTTGGTCTTTTGATATTATGATCTCAAGATTTTGATTTTCAAGATTTTTGAATCTCAACATTTTCATAGTAAATCTCACACACACACACACACACACACACACACACACACACACACACACACACACACACACACACACACACACACTATATACAGCGGATATAAAAAGTTTACACACCCCTGTTAAAATGCCAGGTTTTTGTGATATAAAAAAATGAGACCACAATAAAGCATTTCAAAACTTTTCCCACCCTTAATGTGACCTATAACCTGTACAATTCAAGGGAAAAACAAACAAATCTGTTAGGGGGAAAAATATAAAAAAATAAAAAAACGTACAATAAGCTGGTTGCATAAGTGTGCACACCCTTAAACTAATACTTTGTTGAAGCACCTTTAGATTTAATTACAGCATTCAGTCTTCTTGGGTACACACCTGCCATCACTTAAAGAAACTAGTACAAAACACACACTGCCAGCAGTCAGGAAATCTCAAAAAGGTTTCTTGTGTAGTCGAACACAAATAGCAGCAACCAAAGGGTTCAGCAATAAAATCCACTTTAATAGTAAAACTGGAAAACCACCGAATAGGGTATAGTCGTATAGACCACTTTTTACAGGAATATTTATTGGATGAGAGAACTGTGCCCAGCACTTACAGTTTTTTAAAAGTTCAGGATCCGACTGCGGCAACTATTTTTGGGATCCCAAAAACCCACAAGGGTATAGAAAACCTTAGTTTTAGACCAATTGTTTCAGGGAGAGGTTCGAAAACATACCCTTTTTGACAAATGGTTGAAGCCCAGTTGTGAACAATGCTCAAAATTTACTGAAGGATTCTTGGGATATTCTAGGTAGAATTTCTGGTAATCTATGATATGACAAGATTATATTTTTGACCATAGATGTTGTCGACTTGTTCACCTCTATTCCCAGGGAGGAAGGCATGGAGATGTTCGAAAACAGTATTAGGAGAAATAAAATTTTTGACAATGATAGGATAGAACTAATCCTAGACTTTATGGGAATTGTCTTTGATTATAATTTTATTAAGTTCGAGGGTGAATACTTTAAACAAAGAAGAGGAGTTGCTATGGGTGCATCATGCGCCCCTATATATGCTAATTTAGTTTTGCTGGAATCGGAGAACAATAAGGTATTTAAGAGTGAGTTTTATAAAGATATAAAACTCTACATCCATTTTTTTGGATGATATCTTTGTGCTTTGGTCCGGTACAGCTACTAGGTTCAAAGATTTTGCTGATTATTTAAATCAAACATCTAGTTTCCTGAGATATACCCACACTAGTAGTAACCAAAGTATTAATTACTTGGATACATGCATAGAAAAAGGAAAAACAGGGTTTACTTCAAAAATTCATAGGAAAGCCACTTTTAGCAACTCCTAAATCAAATATATTAGTAACCATCCACAACATCAAAAGAAAAGTATCATCAAAGTACAGTTCATCCGTGTAGCCAGAATGACTTCCCAGGAAGAAGATGTGAAAGGAGAATTAAACAAGGTAGCCAATATGTTTTTAGAAAGGGGTTACCCAAATAATTTAGTTAAGGAAAACCTGGAATACGTTCTTAAAGAGTGGGGAAAGAGATATAAACCCCTCCTAGGTTCATAGGTTCATACTAGGCTATCTGCCCTAGGGCATTTATAAGCCTAGCCAGAGTCTGTTTGGCTTTCGCCACCCATTTTAAATTAATTTTGCTATGCCCTTTTTCGAGGTTAGTATACTGTGCCTCTGTCTAACAGTGACACAGAAGTGATACCCGGGGTAAATCTATGATCTCCCATCCACTCATCAAGATTCCTCTTGAAGAGAGTCAATGAGGGACCCTGCCTAACCTGGACTGGGATTTTATTCCAGAGTGAAGAGAGCCTCTGGGTTATGAATCTGTCCCTCCAGCATGTCCTATTTATTTCAGTGCTGAGGTTCAAGTCTCTCGAGCGCGTAGCTTGATGGCATTTGGATTTTCTGAGGTGCAGCATGTCCATTAATTCCGGGATGGACATGGCTTTATACGTCAGGCACAGATCGCCTCTGAGCAGGCGGTATGCCACTGAATAGAGCTGGAGTTTCTTTAACCGGGCAGCATATGGCATCTGTTTGAGCCCTTTGATCCTCTTGGTGTGGTACTTTTGGGGTCTTTCCAGTTGCTGCAGGTGTCTGGTAAGGTACATCCCAAAAGGGGCATTGCACTCAATTATGGGCCTGATGAGGGATGAGTAAAGAGGCACGATGACCTCCCCTGATCTAGATGTGAATCTTTTCATGATTAGGTGGGCTATATAACATGTTTTTCTAACCACTTTGGCCACATGGTTTTCAAATGAGAGATTGCTATCAACTTGGGTCCCCAGGTCCCTAATTACTTCTTCCAGATTAATGGATTACCACCTATGTGGTAATTTGTGGGCACTTTGTTTTTGCCAAAGGGGATGACTATACACTTTTTGGCATTTAGCTTGAGGCCATGGCTCTGGCACCAGTTGTCTGTTTCTATGAGGCCCTTTTGTAGGATGCTTGTGTCGGCTGGAGAGTCGGTTATGGCGCCTAGTTTGCAGTCATCTGTAAACTTGGTCAGCCACAGTCCTTCCGTGTTGGCCTGTACCTCCGAGAAATATATACCGAACAAGAGAGGTCCCAGGACTGAGCCTTGTGGGATGCCACTTGTAACTGGTTTGGAGTCTGACATGGCTCCAGCAATTCTAACCATGTGGGTTCTGTCCTTGAGCCAGTTTGCAACCCATCTATTGACATAGGGGTTTATATTTAAGCTGGTGAGCTTATCTATAATGCCCAAGTGGGGTATTGTATTGAAGACTTTTGTGAGGTCCAGGTAGACTGTGTGGACCACCTTCCCCTCGTCATTGGCCTTGGTGACTGTTTCAAAGAAATCAACCAGGTTTAAGAGGCAGGATCTGCCCTTAACAAAGCCGAACTGGGTAGGATCCAGTGTCTGTAGGTCCCCAGTATTTTTATTTATGAGGTCCATGATGATCCTTTCCATAGCTTTGCAGACCAAGCTAGTCAGGCTTATGGGGCGATAGTTTCCAGGATCCGTTGAGGCACCACCTTTGTGGAGAGGGACCACTGTTGCTGTACGCCACTCTTTGGGTACATATCCTGAAGTAAGGCTGAGATTGAACAGTAGTTTTATGTTTGGGTTTAGCTCTTCTTGGAGTTCATGTAGGACGCAGCCCGGGACACCGCCTGGTCCCATTGATGCTGTGTTTTTTGCTTTGGAGAGGGTGGCTCTTACCTGAGCATCTGAGATGTCAGGGGGGCAGCACTCTGCTGGGATAGATATTTGCCCTTTTGGTGGGGAGGGGGGGGGTGAAGTTTGCACTGAACCTGTCAGCTAGGATGTTGGTAATGTCTGTGGGTTCAGTGTACTTTTTGTCATTTTGGACTAATTCTGAGCATATCTGGGAATTCCCACCCAGGTTCCTAACATAACTAAAGAAAGCCTTGTGATTATCCTTAGTGTCCTGTGCAATTTGTCTCTCGAAGCTGGCCTTAGATGATTTTATGAGTGCCCGTAGTTTTTTGCTAATACTGATCAGAGATGCCTTCTCTTTTTGGGATTTTGCTCTATCATGTAGTAGCTTCCTCCTTCTATTGTATAGTTTGCTTATGGCTGGGGTCCACCAGACAGGACGCTTGCCTTTGGAGGACTGGGTCTTGGTTTTATTTGGGATTGCATGATCCATGCATTCCTGAAGGTGTTCATAGAATGCATTTATAAAGGATTCTGTGGTCTGGGCCGTATTTTCCACAGGCCCGGGGGCTTTGAAGGATTCCACCTCGGTTTTGAGGAGTGTGAAATTTGCTTTAGAGAAGTTTTTCACTGTGGTTTTCTGGGCAGGGGGTGGGGTCGGGATGTGAATATCCAGTGAGATTAGTTTATGGTCTGATCTTACCAGTGAGGCATACACTTCTGGTCTGGAGGATAGAGCCCCCATGTTGGTGATGATCTGGTCCAGTATGTTTTCCCCTCTTGTGGGAGTGGTAACAAGTTGTTCCATAGCATTTGAGTTTATAAATTCTAGGAACCTTCGGGCAAGGGTGTTGGAGCTAGATTAATGCTCCCAGTCTATGTTTGGGTAGTTGAAGTCGCCCAATATAATGGTGTTTGGAGAAATCTTCATATTTTCCAGTGTTCTCAGGAAGGCTGAGTGGGATTCCTGGGTTTGGGAGGGTGGTCTGTAGCAGGCTATAAACTGGAAGGCAGTTTTACCCACTGTTAGTTGCACATGGATAGTCTCTGATGCTTCGTGCTGTGCCACCAACCTGGAGGTGTGGGTATCTTTGACGAATATTGATACTCCCCCTCCTTTTGTGGTTCGGTCCAAGTTTTGGGGCCAAAAAGCATGGTATGAGGTATAACCTGGTAGTGCTGGGGTGCTCTCGGGAGCCTTGAACCAGGTTTCTGTTACTGCACAGATATCGATGTTCTCCATGCTAAGGAGAGTTTTGAGTGCATGCATCTTGAGGTTTAGACTTCTGGCGTTGAGTAGCATTACTCTTAGTTTCTTATCCCTTGTGATACCTATGGAGGTGGGTTTGTCTTTTGAGCCTTGCCTAAAAAGGCACTATGGGGTGGCAAGAGCCTTTGCCAATATCCGAAAGCCCAGGGGTGACAGGTGCAAGCCGTCCCTAGTGAAGCATCGTGGCTTGTCGAGCATGTCATCCCAGGCTGACAGGCATTGGATCCCCTTTGAATGACACCAATACTTAAGCCAATTGTTGAAATTGATCATCTTGTCTTCATATTGTGGCATCATTCTTGGTGAGGGTAAGATGCTACTCAAGGTCAGAGTCATACCGGCCTGGGCTACATGCTCAGAGAGATCCTCTATGTCTCTTTTCATGTAGTCCAGTGAGGTACGTCTCAGGTCATTCACACCAGCATGGACAATGACTGAGTCATATTTGTACTTGCCTTGGAGTGACCTGAGTGCTTGGGTTATGTGGCGGATCCTAGAGCCCGACAGGCAGCTCACTGTGACCTTCTCCTTGTTCAGCCTGGTGAGTGGGACGTCAGTGTGCCTGATGATAGAGTCACCTATTACAAGTGTATCAGGTGTGTTGTTTAGCCTTAAGGGCTGTGACTGTTCGGCACATTGGCTTTGTGAGCTATGTGTTGCACGTGTTTTGTTTTGGGGTAGCGGTTGCTTGGGATTCCTTTTACATCTCACAATACAGTTACAGTAGGAGAAAATGATAATTATGAAAGAGCCATGGTTGTTCCATATTGGACTAGGGCAAATGAAGTTATTAATTTAGTAGAAAAGAACTGGGCCATTTTGAAACGTAATCTATCTCTGTGGTCCATTGCAGGACCTAAGCCCTTATTTGTTTTTAAAACAGGTATAAACTTCAAAAAATTGTTTAAGGGAAAGTCTAGAGGTTATGGTAACCTCAAACAAGGCACCACAAGGTGTGGGACATGTTCGCAATGTAGATACATTTGTAATAAGGTTAATATAACATTACATAACAATTTAAAATCCAAAGTTTGGTTTGGCAAAGGAAATTGCCAGACAAAAGGGGTTGTGTATTTGGCAATGTGTAAATCCTGTCCCGCATTCTACGTTGGAAAGACCGAGAGATGCTTGAGGGACAGGGTTTACAAACACATTTATCAAATATCCACACACAATACTATTAAAGCACTTTTTAAACATTCAGAAGGATGCACCAATTTTAATGGTTTTACATTTGCTATTTTAGAAAAAGTATTGCCCAACCCTAGAGGAGGTGACTATAGACGTTACATAGAAGCAAGAGAGACAAAATGGCAGATAAGGTTACAAGCCTGTCACAGCCCAGGCTTAAATGAAACAATTTCCCTTAAACCCATCTTGGTTCACAAAGCCACATTTCATTAAATTAAATTCAATGACTGACATAGTCATAGATATGCTGATTAAATTAATAAGATAAAAAACGTTTCAGTTTTAACATTTTGATATATGATTTTACACATGAGTTTATTGGTAGAAGTGTTTTTACTTGTTATTTATTATTAATTAAGTAATTTGTGACATAATTTTATGTGTGTTTAAATAGGTTCAAATGAAACGAGTGTTGATTCTGATAAAACCCCCGATGAGGGGGGTGAAAGCGCTCAATCTGGTGGTTTTCCAGTTTTATTATTAAAGTGGACTTTATTGCTGAATTCTTTGGTTGCTGCTATTTGTGTTCAACTACACAAGAAAACCTATTCAAAATTTCCTGACTGCTGACAGTGTGTGTTTTGTACTAGTGGTTTTGGTCAACAGTGGTCACTCCACTTTGTACATTTATTATCAATTAAAGAAACTCTGATTAACCCCAAATAAAGTTCAGCTGTCCTAGTAGGATATTCCTGACATTTACTCAGTTGCCTGCTACAGCAAAAGCAGAGAGCTTACAAAGTATCAAAGGGATCTCATTGCTGAAAGGTATCAGTCAGGAGAAGGGTACAAAAAAATTTCCACAGCATTGGATATACCATGGAACACAGTGAAGACAGTCATCAAAAAGTGGAGAAAATATGGGACAACAGTAACGTTGCAAAGAAATGGACATCCCTCCAAAGTTGATGAAAAGACAAGACGAAAACTGGTCAGGGAGGCTGCCAAAGACCTACAGTAACACTGAAGGAGCTGCAGGAATTTCTGGCAAGTACTGGTTGTGTACTACATGTGACAAACATTTGCCATATTCTCCATATGACTGGGCTATGGGATGGGGTTGCAAGACGGAAGCCTTTTCTTACACAGAAAAACATACAAGCCTGGCTAAAATTTGCAAAACAGTACATCAAGTCTCCTAAAAGCATGTGGGAAAATGTGTTATGGCCTGAAGAGACCAACGTTGAACTTTTTAGCCACAATTCCAAAAGGTACGTTTGGCGCAAAAACAACACTGCATCACCAAAAGAACACCATCCCCATGGTGAAGCATGGTGGTGGCATTATCATGCTTTGGGGTTGCTTTTCTTCAGCTAGAACTGGGGCTTTAGTCACGGTAGAGGAAATTGTGAACAGTTCCAAATACCAGTCACTTTTGTCCCAAAACCTTCAGGCATCTGCTAGAAAGCTGAAGATGAAGAGGAATTTCACCTTTCAACATGACAATGACCCAAGCATTCATCCAAATCAACAAAAAATGGCTTCACCAGAAGGAAATTAAAGTTTTGGAATGGCCCAGCCAGAGCCCAGACCTAAATCCAATAGAAAATCTGTGGGGTGACCTGAAGAGGGTTGTGCACAAGAGATGCCCTTGCAATCTGTCATATTTGGAGCACTTAAAGGAAAAGTGGGCAAATATTGCCAAGTCAAGATGTGCCATGCTGATGGACTCCTACCCAAGAAGACTGAATGCTGTAATTAAATCAAAAGGTGCTTCCACAAAGTATCAGTTTAAGGGTGTGCACACTTATGCAATCAGCTTATTGTACGTTTTTTATTTTTTTATATTTTTCCCCTAACAAATTGGTTTGTTTATCAATTGAATTGTACAGTTTATAGGTCACATTAAAGGTGGGAAAAGTTTTGAAATGATTTATTGTGGTCTCATTTTTTTATATCACAAAAACTTGGCATTTTAACAGGGGTGTGTAAACTTTTTATATCCACAGCATGTGTCTATATATATATACATATATATATATATATATATATATATATATATATATATATATATATATATATATATATATACATATATAAATCAAATGATAAGAGGGATAGACAGAGGCAGAAAGATGCAGATATATTACATATACAGAATGCAGGTACATCTGTGTGTGTGTGTGTGTGTGTGTGTGTGTGTGCGCGCACTTGTGCAAATACAAATAGAGTAATACACATATATAAGCATATTAGGTCTATATCATTTCGTAGACAATCCATTTCGCTGAAAATTCCTGACATAGGGTCCAAATCAACAAAAATCCATTTTGCCGAAAATAGTATTGACAGTGTATATGCCCTTTTCCCCCACTGTAGTCCAATCTTGGCGTGAGAATATTAAAATTGGGGCATGTGGGGGGCATAGCCCCCCACCTACTCAGGTCATAAACTACTTACTTACCCTTTTCATTGGGACTGGACAATATAAAACAATACTAGAGAATATTAAACTGTACTGGGTAGGGGGGCTATGCACCCCACACCCCCTCCTACTTTAATATTCTCACTCCAAGATCGCACTACAGTGTGGGAAAAGAGTATATACACTGTCAGTACTATTTTTGGCCATTTGGACCCTATGTCAGAAATTTTCGGCGAAATGACACTGATCCAAGCATACCATAGCATATAAAGAAAGCACCACGATAATCCAAATCCTTCCATAACCTGCTGCCGTTACTACAGAGGGGAGCTACTTTACAAATGCACCAGAAAGCAAATGTGAGCTGCATGTCTCACAGTACAGCTCAGCAAAGCTCCATGACAGCAGGACTGACATCAGTCACTGAGTACAAAGCTCTAATAAGATACAAATGAAGACTGGTGCAAAGGAAAAGATAATGAGCCCACAAGTCTATATATTCTTTGATTTTTTTTTTTTTTTTGCCATTATTATTATTATTATTATACATTTTTATATTTCAGCCAATAAGCAGGCAGACACTCACACACACAGCTTTGTAACTGGTTATATGTATCTGTACTGTATTGTAGAAAACCTAAGCGGTCTTTTCCTATTTCTTCCCTAGTGGCAGACAGACTGCCTCATATCTCCCCCAGGACACATGGGCAGTTCTGCTGTGTATTTTGCTTACTGCACAGGTTTCAAATAAAAAAGTATACTCTACCCTACTATTGCAGGGCGCACAACTTACTTGCTGTGTGTCCTCTTTCTGGCACCTTCTTTAACACCTGTTCAGACTACCCTGTTGTACTGCCCTATTCTGTGCCCTTCCACTGCTACCTCCTTCGGCACTTGCAGAGAGTACTTTCTTCTGTTTAAGGGTGCAAAAACTACCTGTCATGTGACCTTCCATCATTACATTTTGTGATTCTGGCACAAACTGCCCAGTTCTGTTGTAGGGTGGACAGTGTGACATGCTCTGTGTCCTGCTCTTTCTCTACCCTTTTTCTGTTGAAAATATCATGCCAGGTATGTGGGTTAGACTGCCATTTGCCCCACTTTGCTGTTACACGTATGGAGTTTGACATTATGCACTGCTTAGTGTGTTGATGCATACCCCTCAAACTGAGCTGCAGTGCAGTTTGCTGTACAAGTCTGTCAGCGGCTGAGCATACCTCCCAACCGTACCGAATTACTCGTTTTTTATCAAGTTTTGGGGTTCGATTCCCGAGTGGCACCCTTATAATTCCGATTTATTTTCTTATGTTTTTATTTTATTTTCATATGTTTTTCATTTTCTGCGCTACGTGGGCCAACGTCATCACATGCCTGATGACGTCAGCTCCATCAGGGCTACCAGCCTGTCAGAATTGAGCTCAGGGAGCTCACATTTCCGGCTGGGGCTTGCCTGCCTATTCAAATGCTTATTTCTGGCTTTATCGAGTGGGAACGGCACTTGAATGAAGGTTGCTATTTGCGTTCTTAAATAGGAAAGGATGGATTTTTATTGTGAAACGATTCCGAAGCATTTTATTTTTTACAGCTTTGCGAGCAGGAATGGCACTTGAATGAAGGCTGTTATTTGCGGACAGCTGTTATTTGGGCTCTTAAATGAGAAAAGATGGATTTTATTTTTACGTCTTTGCGAGGGCTTAAACAGACGGATTGTGAAATGAAAGCAAGGATTTTATGGCTGGGGAAGCTTATGGCTGGTAAGAAAGTGTGTGTGTGTGTGTGTGTGTGTGTGTGTGTGTGTGTGTGTGTGTGTGTGTGTGTGTGTGTGTGTGTGTGTGTGTGTAACCTGCAATAGTTTGCCTTCATTCAGAATGAACTTCAATGCCTTGCAGACAATAAGTGCAAAGATATGCTTAAGTAAAGTGAGACAAACTGGGAAACTGCACAAGTGTTATTGAGGTCGTTGCCTTCTCAACTTCTGGCTCGCGGATTCTCACCCGTCCACACCAAACCAGCTTTCCCTCAAATTATGTCGAATTTTCTGGGTTGACTCATGTCTTTCTAGTGAATTATAAATTCAGTGCCAGTTAAAGTTTATTTTTAAAAAGCCTCAGGGTTTCTGTTAACACGGCTAACTTCTTAATTTACAGGGTGAAGTAGTTTATATATGCACACCCCTTTCACTGCTTGTGCCAAACTGCAAGGATTTCTGCTTCAGCCAAAACTCAAAATACCTCAGACATCAAATGCTGCTTATGGTATCCTGCCTACTAGGACAAAAAGACATGTACATGTGGCCTGTTTGGGGCTAAAGCATAATTAGTGCAAGTCGGGCATTCTCGGCGGGTCAGGGTGTCGTGAAACTGTCAGGTTGTCTGGACGTGTAAATATTGCCGCTGGTTACCAGCGGAGTGACTGAGACATTGAACACCTGTGAGGGATAGATGGGCATTGAAGGAGGGTCAAAGTAGGTTGTTGTCATCAGTGTTCTTCTTGACTTATAAAAACCAATACATATACATAGGTAAAAAGAGAAAATAAAAATGAAATGTGTATCACCGAAGTGACCTGAGAGCGTAGTCTAAAACATAGTGAACGCTTTTGCTGTTCTATTTCTGTTTAAAAATTTATTCAAAAGCAAGGATTGCTGAAAATCCTTAGGTAGCCGCTTACTTATGTGAGCACTGACTGGACATTTGTTATAGTTGGCTATGTCGCTGCATTTTTTAGTGGGTCTTAACCGGTCAACGCTCCAAAAAGAAGTGATTTATTAGTATTTTAGTCCCACTTGATGGCTTGTTGTGAGATTAAATATTTATATACAAATTTATGGCACGTTTCCTAAAACCTGACACAGACATCAGACATATAAAGGGAGTCTAATTTTTAACTAAACTACAGGACTGTTCCCTTTCAAGGAAAAGAGAGCACTGTTTTCCAAGTTTGTTTTTTTTTTTTTTTTTTTTTATGTGGTGTTCTACTACTGGAAACACAACTTCATTCACAATTAAATTATGCTATTTTACACAAATATTCAGAAAGCTGATGCAGCTTTCCTTCTGATATGCTAGTGCAGAGATAGACCAAAATATAAGAAGTTAAAAGGCTCTTAAGACATGAATAGGAATGAGGAAATAGGGCACAGAGTCTGGAATGAGGATATCCACATTGTGCGGATAAATTGTAAACCCATTACTTGCACTTCATTCATTGTAGGAGCAGAATTATGGGTGAACTGGAACCATCTGTGTTTGTCCATAATGACCTTTGTTTTAATGTTACATATCTAGAAAATAATGTATTACCTGCCTTCCTCACAGTTACTGTACTTTTTTGCTTCCATTAATACACATGGATTCAGTATCTACCGATGGGTTAGTGATATATCCAAACAGAGCTAATGTCCTGACTACCATGAAGAAGACAGGAGTATTCATAACGTTAGCAATGGTTTGGTTTCCATTTGCCAGAAAAGTACCAGCATCCAACTGTACAGCAAGGCTAGCAACCTACCAAACAAAAGCAAGTGTGTTGTGCTTTGTATGTGTGTGTGTGTGTGTGTGTGGGGGGGGGGGGTAGTTCACATAAAGCCTTTTAATGGATCATTGGATTTTGTAGGGAATTGCAGAATAATTAATGACATTAATTTATGGGAAAGCCATGTGCTCAACAAATTGCAATTAGCTGATGTGCAGTCACAAGATAAGGCTAATGTATTCAAAGTTTGCCTTTTTCCTCTAAGGCATAGTGACACTGGTATTCAGACTAGGTCAGACAATACAGAGGGGAGACCCCTCCTTCATGGATTGTGTGTTTGTGTGAAAATGCCCCCCAATTAATACACCCTGTGGCTAGAGGTACTCAGGCTCAAACCCTGTACCTTGGGTGCAGGGTAAAAAGAGCCTAAAGTCCCTAGCCACTGCCACTTGTACATTTGTGCCTCATATTTTGATCTGTTCCTCATAAAATCTGTGGTTTTGAATTTGTTAAATAATGACAAGCATTTGAATTTCAGACTTCATATTCTTCATAAAATAAACGGGAACACAAAACCTTTTATTCTAGCAATTTTCTAAGTTTATAAGATCAGTATTTGAAATGTGTCCCTATTTTGGGGCTGTATTCCCCAATTAATGGAAAGTTGAAAGCTATGGTGAGAAGTAAGAACTGAATTTGTATTTCCCCATTATTGGCTTTGTCCAGGTTTTTTATGCTAAGTGGTTGAGAGATATGGTGAGAAGTGAGAACTGAATTCACTAAATGAAAGCCATTTAAGTTTCAGTCTTCTTATCTTTCAGGAAACTGCTGTTTTCGTATAGTAGTATGTTTTGTCTGTAGTGCACACGGTCCTGAGTTCAACACTTGCCAGTGAAATGCATGGTGGTAATAATATTTTTTATTCTAGCAACTTTCCAAAATTATACAAGCAATGTTTAAAATGTGTTCCTGGTTTTTAGCATTTTGTCCCCCCCCCCAAAAAAAAATACAGAAATTGAAATAAGTGTGAGAAGCTGTGCAAGACGCCTATGGGTTATACTCCTGTCATTCTATTTATAGTGTGAGTGTGGAAGTAGACTTTTATGATGGAAATGTTCTAAATTTGGCAGTTTTGTCATTACTGGTTCTTGCATTTTGTTTCATTGCCTACAGCCTACTGGAAAAATGTTCAAACAATAAATGTAAAATGCATTATGTCTAACAAGTGTGCTGTATTATAGAAGGAATATCATTTAATAAAGTCAGGAAGGTGTATCAAAGAACACATATGTTTCTTGTTTTGTGTGCAAGGGGCCAATGATTTGAAAAAAGCCCCAAGGGAATCTTTATCCACCACTGGCCAGATGCATTTTCCTTGGATATGGTGTGGGTTTCAATACTGTTTCAATGAATGTGAATTTCAAGGGCAGAGAAGTTTTAATGCCAAGTCTAGTTTCATTGTGAGACAGTCTTGCTTTGTTTAGCAGACGTCTATTGTTGTTTGTGCATTGGGCTGTAAAATGTAAAAATAAAACTCAAATAATCATTGTAGAAGTAAAGCAGTATGCACACATTAGTGTTTATATGGTAAATGTGGCAAAATAGCCAGGTAATGGGACATTGGAATGACTGCAGGGAGACTCTGGTGCCATATTTTGGTTGTCTGTTCTTCAGTTTGCATTTCAAAGTTGGTATCCCACAATTCCATTGCAGTGGGTGGGGTTGCATAATAATGTATGCAAATGTTATGTTAATCAGCGTACAGATTTGTACCTATTTTTCATGGGCCTTGTCCAGATTTTTGATGTTTCCAGGTTGAGAGGTATGCTGACTAGTCAGGAAATGACAGGATAGCTTCCACTGCTGTCAGTAGTGGCTATAACACCTTCTAGCCTGCATCTACAACAAAGTCTGGAAGGCAATTATGAATACGGCCATGCATCAGAGCATTCCACAAGTCATTTCTGAATCTGGATATGGCATAGCAAAACACAGGGACTCAATTTCTAAGGACACTGCAGAGCATTTTTGATGTTTAATTGCTGTTAGCCAGATGATAAGAATACGAGCAATGCAGAAAAAGCCCCATAATGCAAGAAGCAAGCGGAATTACAAGTAACCTTTGCAAGAGTACATTGCTTTAAAGTAATTTATTGTCTTCAAACTCTGGACTTGTATCTGACAAAATTCCAGAGGAATCATACAGTTTTCCAAAGGCTATTTTTCTGATTCCCAATTGATCTCACCTGACTGTGTATAAGCTGCTGCTTTGGTGAAGTCATAATATTCTCAAATGCAGTGACCTCAAACATGCCCAGATGTGGGGGATGCTGGAGCCCTCCCATGCATGGAAGGTGTGGGGCAAGGTACCCTACACAAAAGTCACTATCACTTTGGAGGATTGTTCATTAAAATAACTGCTCACATTCTCAGTCTTTGCAAGGAATTGCAAAATTAAGAGACCTCCAGTTTTTCTCTCTCAAGTGAACACTACTGCTATTATCATGCATATAACTTTAGATACACACTACCTGTGCTGTTTTGTTAATATAATATATAACCAGCACAAACATTAGGTGGGCAAAAGGCCAGAGGAATTAGGTAGTAGAACATTGTGGGCAGCACCTGCATATGGACCATTTGTAATTATGTTTATTATTAGAATATGTGCTAGAATTATATGTCTTGCTTCATAAGAGAATACAATGGAAAATGGAAAGTTTCTGTCAAATGTATGCACAGCCTATTGATTATATTACAGTTAAACAAAGAATGGTATCATGTCGCAAGACAGTACTACTTCACCTGCCACTCTGAACTAATTAGAGAAGGCAGCAGGCATGCACAGAAGAGCAAAGCAAACAGCAACAACTAAAGTTTTACTTACACAAAATAAAAAAAAATCTCTGGTATATAAAAATGTCAAAACTATTAATCTTTGTCATAAAATTGCTGGTTACAAACACTGCTGATAATTACACTAAGATGTTTAAAAGAACACTGCATTTTTTTTCTTTCTTTTTTTTTTTTTGCGGGCGACACTTATTCATAACCTTCAAAACACTGACCAGTTAAATAAATTACAGACTTACGAAGTTTTAGAAGAAAGTAACAAAAGGGAGTCATCGGCAGGGGGGTGGGGGGGGGGGGGGATGCTTGAGGGAGTCTTTGAAGTATGACTGACATTATCCTTCAAGGGAAATTGAGCAACTCGGTTTCATTAAATGCCTTATAACCATTTTGTAGCTCTTCATGATTTATGATATAAGATTTATGTTTCAGTTTCTCATGTTCTCATGTTTCTTTTGAATGTTACAGATAGACTTCTTCAAACAATGAGCTAAAATGATTCCAGCCACATAAAAGAAAAAACTATCATGCTGTTCTCACCACGATTTCAGTTCACAAAAGAACAGGCTGTTAACAAGACAATTGCTATTTCAGAAGCCCATTAATGAACTAACTCACTGTATCTTCTCCAGTTTGCACTCAAGTAGTATTTACAATAAAGAGGAGAGAATCTAGCTGGGATACTGCAGCTAACCATTAACTGAACTATCAAGCAGGGTTGGTGGATGATACCTGGTTTTAAGATCTCATTCAAGGACTATAACATTTTAAGAAAAGAGCACGCAAAGAGACTTGAGAACAGCACATGCTTTTAACTCTTTCTTGTGGACTATGAAAATTATCTGCACTGCTTCAGAGGTGTTCATCCAAATTACCAAACAGCTTAGGCAGGCAAGATGGGATTGGTTATAAATAACTTTATTAACAGAGGTTCATAGGTATACACTAGCCCAATGACCACAAGGGCCTTTTTAAGCCTACTCATGCTTACCAAATATATTCAACAAGTTTAATGCTCTAGAGGTTATTTTTACAGCTGTGTGTAAACTAGGGCATGTGTTGTCACACATTTGCAGGTTGCCTGTATCCATTACAGACATACTTTTATAGGTGTATACTACACTAATGACTACTTGGGCCTTTATAGCCTAGCCATGCATCCCACATTTCTAACAAAATCTTGTACCTTTGGCAGGTGAAAGCAGGGATTGGGAGATGAAAATTTTACAAGCAGAAGTCTGGAAGATGAACCATTTACAGGCTGCCTGTATCCATTAGAGGAGCAGGTTCCCCATCCAGTTGTGCAAACTGCACTTGAATTAGGATAGGGAGGAACTCTGCTTCACATGGATGGGGAGCCTGTTCCAGAAAAGGGGTATTCTTTGGTCTATATACCTTTCTCTCTTGCAGGTCCTATTTATGTCGCAGTCATGATTTAAGTCATTAGAAATAGTAATTCTTGTGCTGGTTTTTATTTTATTTTATTATTTGTGGATATATAGGAGGTCCATCAGAGTGGGGCCCAACAATGCCTCACACCCCAAGCATAGATCTCTCACTCAACAGCATGTGGTGGACAGAGTTGGAGCTTTGAGTTGGTTGGCATAGGGTATTTTTTACGCCCTATATTCTTTTAGTGAGGAAGCTCTGTGGATATTCCAGTTGTTGGATGTGCCTAGTTAGGTACATATCAAAGGGGCATTTTACTTAATGATAGGTATGATGAATGCCAAATACAGTGGAACAATGACCTCCATTGACCTAGATGCCATACCTTTGTTTGTAAGTAGTACAACATAGAATGATTTCCTCACTACCACAGAGAAGTGATGGTCAAAGGCTAGATTACTGTGTGTGTCTCCAAGACTGTGACTACTCAGTCGACTCATAGGGGTGTGTTATCAATATGGTAGCTATCAGGAGTGTCTGACTTCCAGAAGGGAACTATTATGCATGTATTGGCATTTAGTTTTAGTCCATGGCTCTTGCACCTGCTATTTGTCTGTATCAGCCCTTCTTGGAGAAAGTTAGCGTTGGTAGGGGATTCTATGACTGCCAGTAATTTGCAATCATCTGCAAATTTGGTCAGCCACGGACCTTTGATTTTGGCCTTGATTTAATAGAAGTAGATGCCAAAAAGGAGTGGTCCCAGGACACAGGTGATAAACCATAGGTACATTTCCAATTTCCCATCGAGTGGTCCAGGTGCTTGAAAAAGGTCACGGAAGAACTCTACTTAACATGAATGTGAAGTCTGTTCCAGAGAAGGGTATTCTCTGATACTTTTAATTAGAACTTGAACACTCATTAGAAATATATTAAGAGAAAAAGACAAAAGCATACAGCCGTCCAGTTCTTCTCATTTAGAAACCACGTCTTACTATAAGAATAAACACTTTTCTTTGTCATCACTGAACATTGAAGACAAGCTTTTCAGGATTTATTAATGCATCAGTTCTCCTCTTCAGCAGTGTGGTCATCATCCTTATTATCATGTTCACACCCAATCTAGACCTGATTCCATGGGAGGCACCGTCACTCTGTATTACCAGCCATAACAAACACTGTATATCTGACTAAAAATAAATAAATAACTCTGTTAAAGTCCAATCACTTCTAGCCACTTGGCCACAAATGCAAAATGCTCTCCAAAGGAGGGAATAGCTTATTAAACCTTAATGAAATATAGAAGTGCTGCTGTAAACATCTTTAATGATAACCCTTAAAATCTGCAGCATTTTGTCACATACTTAGGTACTAAATATCTGTATTTATTTATGATTATTTACTCTGGTAGTGTACACAGATCACAGTGGACTAGTGTTTGGCATAACATGGGTAAATAATATCCCAACTGAACAGATGGTTGTGAACAATAATACAAGAAAAAAAGAGAACATCAGAATATTCTGCCCTCAAGTGCAAGCAATCCCCCATAACCCGAAAGGCAAGAGGCCAAGGCTTTTTACTCGTTTCTCTCTCCCCCTACTTGGTTCATCCAGTGCCAAAGCTACTAATCAAACCCAGGTTGCTTGGGTTGCAGTCAGTGCTCAACCCTATATGTATTTATAACACTCCTTTATCTCAAGTGACAGGAAAACATTTATAGAAACACTTTCTTTTTTTGTTTTGTTTTCATTAACTGTATAGCCTAAAATCACACTAAACTCATCCAAAATCTTAAAAAAGAGTTGTTATATTTATTTGTGGCTCCATTAAACACATCAATATCTTGTCTGCAGAATGTATTGTTAAGGGTTACTAATATAAGCTAAGGAGATACTGGGAACCCCTGTCTAGTTCCCCTAGTAAGGTAGAAGGTTTGTGAAAGCAGAGTTAACACTTTGATTTGGACTGAAGAACCACCGTAGATTTGTCCCTAATAAACTAAAGAAGTCCCTGGGGAAACCTCATTCGCTTCAGTATGGTATATAAAAAACACCAGTATATTCTACTGAATGCTTTTCGAATATCCAGACTGAAAATTCACAATGACTTCTCATAGTGTTATACATTCTCAACTATTATCAGGGTCCTAATAATGTTGCCATGAGTATAGTGCCCCCAGCACAAAGTAATAGTGATCAGAGATGACCTACTCCTGTAAGTACCTACCTTAGCTGTTTTCTTCACCATTATCATCAAAAGTGCTTTAGTTTAAGACTGAAATTGATCTTTAAGAGGATGGCAGTGCACTATCATTTCCCTGTTTCATAATCACAGTTATCACCGCCTTCCTCCAAAATACTGGTATGTCCGCATCAGTCAGTTCCTCGTTCATTAACAGAGCACATTCTGCTATTAATACCTCTCCCCTTGATTTCCATATTTTCCCATCAATATGTATGATGCCAGTGACTAACCCTTCAGCTAACTATCTATCTAGTATTAAATCCACACCCCCACCAGGGGCAGCAATATCCTAGACCTGGTCATCACCAACATGGGTGACCAGTGTTCCACACCAGAGGTTAGCTCCTCGTTGGTCAGATCCGACCACAAGCTAATCACCCTAGACATCCAAATCCCGCTCCCACCCCCCATTAGGAAAACAACCATAAAACATTTCTCCAAAGCCAACTTCACACTTCTTAAGACAGAAGTGGCAAACTTCACGACACCCATGCAAATGGACAATAGAGGTACGACTGCTGAATCCTACACAAATGCACTTTATAAGCACTTACACGAGTGCATGGATCATGCTATCCCTAACAGATCCAAGATGCTATCCTCCAAAAAAAGGAAGCCAATCTGGTGGTCTTCTGCATAAACAAACTCTACAACAGAAGAAAGAAACTGTTGCAAAAAAGAGTAAAACCCACGATTGGAGGAACTCCTTGGTCAGCCTCAGTAAGAAGCTGAGATCCCTCATAAAATCTTCCAAAGCTAGTTATGAAAACAAAATCACCACTGATTCTAAAGACAACCACAAAGCATTCTATAGCTATGTCAAGAATCTCAATGGTAACACTCAGATTTGCTCTGAGTTACAGAACAATGACACTAAATATACAGAACCAACTGATATTGCCAACATCCTGGCAGATAGGTTCAGTGCTAACTTTACTCCCCTCTCACCCCCTAAAGGGCCCATCTTTATACCGCAAGAATGCAAAGTTCCTGTAATCACGGCTGTACAGGTAAAAACCTCACTCTCCAAAGCCAAGAACACAGCATCCATGGGACCTGACAACATCCCAGGCTGCATTCTGCACGAACTACAGAATGAACTGGCACCCCACCTAAGTACCATGTTCAGTCATAGCCTCACGTCAGGCTTTGTGCCCATTGAATGGTGCACTGTGACGGTTATCCCACTCCACAAAGGGGGGGGGGGCACAACAGACCCCGAGAACTACCGCCCTATTAGCCTGATGAGCCTGGTCTGCAAGGCCAGGGAACGTATCATCATGGAACTCATAAACAAAGACATTGGAGATCTCCAAACTCTGGACCCCACACAGTTTGGGTTTGTAAAAGGCAGATCATGTCTCCTAAATCTGATAGACTTCTTTGAAGTAGTCATCAAAGCCATAGATGAGGGTAAGGTAGTTCACACAGCCTATCTAGATCTCGCCAAGGTGTTGAACACCATCCCCCACTCTGGAATTATAGATAAACTCACTAAACTAGGTATAAATCCCTATGTCACAAGATGGGTTGCCAACTGGCTTACTGACAGAACCCACACTGTGAAAGTAGCAGACTCCAAATCAGACTTCAGACCAGTGACAAGTGGAGTACCACAGGGTTCAGTCCTGGGTCCTCTCCAGTTTGGTATCTACTTCTCTGAAGTACAGGCTAACACAGAAGGTCTTTGGCTAACTAAATTCACAGATGACTGCAAACTAGGAGCCATAATCAAAACTCCCAATGATGTGGACATCCGACAAAAGGGCCTTACTGAGACAGATGCCTGGTGTCAAAGCCATGGTCTCAAGCTCAGTGCCAAAAATTACATTGTCATCCCCTTTGGTAAAAACTCTGTACCAATGAACTACCACCTAGGTGGTAGCCTACTTAACACTGAAAGTGTGATAAGAGACCTTGGGACACAGGTGGACAGTAGTCTCTCCTTTGATAATCACATCACCACAGTGGTCAGGAAATCCTTCTACATGGCATACCTCATCACAAAAGGTTTCTCATCCAGAAAAAAAGAGGTCATTGTTCCCCTCTACTCATCACTCATTAGACCCATTATAGAGTACAACGCCTCTTTTGGTATGTACCTTGCAAGACATCTACAACTACTGGAAAGGCCACAAAAATTCCTCACAAAGAGGATTACTAGCCTCAAACAGATGCCTTACGTAGACCGTCTCAAAAAGCTCCAGCTTTACTCCGTCACATATCGCTTACTCAGAGGCGATCTCTGCCTAACATACAAAGCTATGTCAAACCCAGAGCTGTTGGACATGCTCCACTTAAATAAATCCCAATCCCTCCGAGCTACACGCTCTAGGGACGTAAACCTTGTCACCACAATAAACAGAACATGCTGGAGGGATAGATTCCTATCCCAGAGACTTCCCATACTCTGGAACAGTCTACCTATCTATGTCAAACAGAGTTCCTCATTAGCCCTCTTCAAGAAAAATCTTGATGATTGGATGGGTAATAGGAAATTCACCCTGGGGATAACTTCTGTGGTTCTGCTTGACAGGGGCACAGGAAAATAATTTTCTTGTGTGGCAAAAGTCAGGGTACGTTTTTGGCTAGGCTTGTATAGGCCCTAGGGCCAATAGCCTAGTACCTACCTATGAACCTATAAACTATCTAGTATTGTCTTAAATTCTTCGCCCAAAATAGGTGTCATTAAGCTCACCATATGCTCTTCATCTAATAATGGGATAGCAAAGCAATCTAAGTAATCTTTTGTCAACTGACATTCCTTCCTGGTACAATGGGGCAAGTACAGTTCATGGTAAAATCTTTGAATGACTTCCCCAAAACAGCTTCAGAATCTCTTTCAATTGCACAATTTCTTTTTACCCTTATACAAAAAAAAATTTCTAATTTTGGCTGCCTCAGCCTAAATGTAATTTGTGGTTGTGTTTCCAAACCAGAAGATCCTAAGTGCTAACTTCTAAAAATGTAAACCTTTCTCCACATAGTTTAACAACTTACTGTGCACTTTAAGGTAACCAAGTAGTTCACCAGCCTCCAGCTGAAATAATTTTTTTTTGTTCATAGGTTCATAGGAGTTTACTAGGCTAACAACCACAAGGGCCTTTTTATGCCTAGGCATGCATTCCCCAGATCCCTGACAAGTTCTGATACCCTTGATAAGTGTAAGCATGGGCCTGGGAGATGAACCATTTACAGATTACCTCTGTCCATTAGAGACATAGGTGCCAAACCAGGGATAAATTTCCAGTTTCCCATCCAGTTGTCCAAGTAGCACTTGAATTGGGTTACTTGTACTCTTTTATCCATTCTACTGTTTGCAGATATGTCTCTTTTTCATTCCTTGTAGTCTCAGCTGTCCTATCTCAACATATCCTTTACAGTTTTCTGTTCACTCTGTCCTATTCCCCCATCTCCACTCTTGTACCCCAGACTGGGGCCCACAGGAGATCTGATCTTTTCTTTGCTCTGAATGCAGTTAAGGTGCCATTTCCATCAGCCACATGTGTCCAGCTTATCCTCAGACTGGGGCTAGAAGTCAAAATGTTTATCTATCCCTGGCTAACAAGCACTCCAATCAATTGTCCACTTTATCCCTGGGCATAGGCATTGGAGGGAATTTTCTCTTGCCACTAACCACACCCTAATCCCTCCTTCTGCTTGCTGTCACAGATACTGCATCACTGCTGGGCTTCCAATGACATCCCTGTAGCCTCTGCATACTCCCACATACACAACCTCTTAATGCTACCATCAGAGGCTTGGGAAGCCAAGCCTATACTCCCAATCCCCACCCCCAACCACCACTCCTGTCAATGTGCAAGACTCCACTTGTACTGGATCATTTGGCTGACTGGGAACCACTGCATCTCCCCATTGGAACAAGCAAGCTTACATTTGCCACTCATTCAGACTGATCCCCCTGCCAAGCACTTCCAGTGCTCAAGCCACAAATCCAGTTTGGGTTGTCTGGCTCATAGTCAGGGCTTCATTCCCCTGTGCTGTAAAGCAGGGCTATATATGATCTGTAGATTTATATACTCTGACCAAGCATGAAGAGGCTGCATATCTAAAGCAATAGTCTATAAAATCCTCTACTTTTTTCAGCCCTTTCTAGTACTGCATAAGTGTCAGCCTAACTGTACAATTTGCAATATATTGCAAACAACTTTTCCACCTTTGATAGTTATATCTGCCTAGCTCTCTTGTCAACATCTACACTTTGGGAAACCACATTTCATTCTTCCATTAAAAAGGCAATACTTGGCTTAAATGCAGTTAAGTGACCCATTATTGCCCTTAGCTCAACTTGGTTAACTCTTATAGGACTGCACACATAGACCATAGTGTCATACATGGCGAACCGCTAGCCTTTCACATCTACATAATTTCTCTGCGCATTCTCAATTACTTCTCCTATTAAAAAAAAACTTGAGAGAACGATCATAACAATTCTTTAAGTGGCACCCACAGAGCTTATCAATGCTCCTGCTACTTACTCCTCAGAGCTAATGTGGCATACATGGCATACTCGGAATGATTTGTGTGCTTCTTGCAATGCAGTTATTTATGGTTTATAGTTTTTTTTTTTCACAATAGCCATTATCCAAATCTCTTTTGACTGAATTATTTGCATTCCAATTTAAAAAGAAGTAAACTTTGAATCTTCTGTAACTAACTGTTCTCCTGTATGTCTGGGGACCGACAACATCCTTTCCTAATCAAGCTGGCCCCCCTTCTCTTCTCAACGTGAAAACACCACCTACAAAAATTATCTTTTTTTAGACCATCCATCCCCCAAAACAGATTGCTTTTTGCATTACTTTCAAACTTTTTATCCCTTGATATACTTTCTCATAAAACAACATTGTATCTCAACCTTAATAACAATATTGAACTACAAACACAGAATCCCCTTCCAAGGCAAGACTGAACTGCTGTGTTTTGATGTATTCTCTGACTTCTGTTGTATCAATAATCCAGACAGCTTAACCCCCCCCCCAATATTATTCCTTCTTAGCTGAACACAACTTGCATTTCTTCTTTAGACATGTTTCTGTTTTATATATAATTTCGCTAAATACACCCTGCCCTGCTATTATCATTATATATAAATAAAATATCCTCCTCACATAGGAAATATGTTATTCTATCAAAGACAGCTCCGTTGATTGCAGATGAAATGAAAATGTTTAGCTGAAAACACATTCATTGTCGGTGGAGGATTCCCTTTTCGACACTGTTATGTGACCTCAGAGTAGGTATATTCAAGATCAGGGTGGCGGCTAAATAATTTATCTTGATTTGGTATTGATGGAACTACCATAGATGAATCTACTTGAATCCCTCACAAAAAGGAGAAAAATCTTTAGTATACTCAACAAAACTCCTGTGTTATAGGAATAATTCATACTTTACAAATTCCTGTTTTAACAATCTGGTAATATCTTTTCCATTATTAGTAATATAATCAATGTAACATTACATAATATTATATTTTATAATAAACAAGATATTTACAAAATATTATTTAAACAAAAGACTAATTGATACCTAATATCAACTATTCCTATACACACTTACTCTAGCTCAGTTGGAATTAACAATACTTACTTTACTTACTTTACAACATATCTACAATTCTTTAAAAGCTATGTTCACCTTTCCATTCTGCTGTTCCCCTTTTAAATTCTTCTGTTTTTTCATATGAAAGTAGCGTACAAGTTACCATGAACGAGTTTCAATTATAGCTTTTCTCTTTGGGCCTTCACTTTTAAAAGGGGTTCAATGCTCAGTCAGACTTTCCCAGTTAACGGCATAATGGTTAAAGTGTTTACCTTAAAAACATAAGGTGCATGGTTTGATTCTCACATGGGGTAATTGGCTAGGCTTAAAATAGCCCACAAGAACAGTTAGCTTAGTACTAACCTATGAACAAAGGAAAGTACAAAAGTAAATAAATAAATAAATTCATGAGTCAACCACGCCTCATGCAACACAGCTAACATCAAAAAACTTTTAACATAAACATTGCAACTAATCTAATCTGCTGCAAACTGCTTTCATTTTAAACAGAAAAACTTACTTTCACGGCTAACTCAACTGAGCATCCTCATACAAATTTAAATTAATAACAATACAGTCATTGTAATGCAAAAACACACACTGTAATGGGACCACCACAGCACAGCAAACACTGTTCTATCCCACTTCCTTAACGAAATACATGCTGCACTATAGCTAGCAGTGCCAGTGAATTTCAAGCTAGTCAAGAGAAAAGTGTTCATTCCTTTAGTCCTTCTCAGAGGAACTAAACTTGCACAATAACAGTCCTATTCTGATCAAGTGACTAAGTTTCTTTTGTCCATGGTGTGATTACAGAGCTGTTAATGAGCAGTTTGTTTTGGTCTTGGGTTTGATTCCCTCAGCCTGCACTGCCAGTCTGTGTAACTCTGAGCAAGTCACTTAATAAGACAGTGCTCCCAAAGTGAGTCTGATAAAGGTCCATGGAGATCAGTGCTGTACCCCAGTAAACAAATTTAAATACATAAATAATTAAATAAACTCATCCAATCTTGTCAAATCTGTTTAACTTGGTGCTGACACTCCTCAGACTGCTGGCTCCATTTGCTGAATCACTGACCCACCACAACTCTGCTTTTTTTTTTTTTTTTTTTTTTTTTTGCAGCATTCTTTGTAAACAGGCCCCAACTTTTCTCTCCTGACAGGATGTCAGGAATTTACTAATTCTGCTTGTGTATCTTACTTCCCAGACTGACATGGTGGTTCTCTGAACTATTCTCCCTGCTGTTGGTCACTCTCACATATTTTCACTGCATCGACAGCCTCCAAAAACGTTTTTACATGTGTAAGAAAATAAACTTTAAAGTAGATGGGTACATTAAACAAAATCTTGGTCCTTGTTCTTTGCTCAGTGTATTCCTCTTCCATCTTTCTGAAATGGAATAGTCTTGCTCGACCCAGACATGAGTGATCACAACTAGCTTCCTGCCCTCCATAGCTCCTCCTTTACAATACACTCTTGTGGTGAACACACAATGTGCCCTTCCAATTTTTACTTCACTTTTTGGCAAACTAGTCAACTGAGAAATCACCTTCTGCAGAAAGGTATAACATGCAGCCTAGATAACTTTTTATTCTACATTCAGAAACCTTATAATTTGCTTTCTTGCCCAGTCCTCTAGGTCAATCAAGTAGTCTTCTGTCAGCTCCAGTTCAACTTCAAACTCCTCGGATCTAAATTTCATTTGGCAAACTTCCTATTGCAGGTGAAGCATATCAGAATAATCACTTTTTCCTGCTGCTTCTTAATACTCTTCAAGCCCATGCTAGAAGTCAGGATCTCATTAGAAATCCTGGTTGGAGATATTTTTTCCTCCTGCTGCTCTATTCTTGCTTCTAAGAAAGCTGGGTCCCTTAACAGGCACCAAGATATTTTTTACTACTTAATAAACTTTATGGCAACTACTTTTATTTTACTTATGTACAGAACTTGTGTCTTATAATCTGCAATTTAAGCCTTTCAACCATTTTTCAGTAAGTTTCACTGATTTTTAACTGAAACTAGTTTTAACTAATGACCATTATTACTGGAAGTCTCTAGAAAGATGTAATATTTTAAATAAGAGTAGCAAAATAATGATCCCAACTGAAGCAGCTACAAGAAAGGTGGAAACTACAATGGCTGCTATAACAGATATTTCTAAGCCTGATGGACAGCACTGAAGACCTCCACTGAAGCAGAGAGTAAAAACATGTAAGTAAAATAAATAAAATAGGCTAGTGTTATAGTTTATTCTAATGTGAATGGGAAGGGTAGGGATGTTAGTGTATTGAGTAATTTGATGGTAAGAGGGGAGGAACACGGTGGGGGGGGTGTTGCAAAAGTAAGTGGATTTAATGACATTACGGAGAAGGATTGGAGTGGTCTGGTGTGGGACTGTCAACCACTTGAATGTCTATTCCTAGGAGGAATAGATATAGGTATAGATAAAAATGGGGGGGGGGTTGTTCAAACAGAAACTATTATATGCCTTGCTCTTGAGAGGAGGGAGTAGATGGCAAACAAGCTGGTGGCAAAAGGAAGATTGGGGTTGCATGTCGTATTTTATGCCTGTAAAAATTACTTGCCTTGGAAAACTGTTAAGGAACTGATATACAAGCCTAAACCACTTGAGAGGATGCACAAGGAGATGGATATTTCAGTGCTTTTCTCTGAGTTTCTTTCAGTGATGAGGGTCAGTAAGACAAGAAAAGGAATAACTAACTAGTATATCTGCTGGTTAAGGGACTTGGCAAGGAGGCATATGTCTATTGGACAGCAGGGAACAACTTGGCATGATGACATCTAATTTGGTAGGGATAGGCTAAATCTATGCATTAAATTAAACAAACCAAATCTGTGCATTAAACAAAGTGCTGTAGAACTTAAGGAATTGCTAAATGTACACTCTTAAATAAGCTGGACAAAAAGAAAAAAAAACAAAAAAATCTTGCTTTGTTCCCACTTTCTGAAAGTTAAGAAAGTTCAGTTACAGATTTGCTGTTCTGAACTGTTTGGAAGTTTCTAGAAGGCCAGTGCTTGCTTGGGCTAAAGGGAAGTCTCTGTGTTCACCAGTGGGAGTGGTTAACACTGAACAGCCTGCCTGTCCCTGGAGGAGTGGTTACTACCTAGAAGCTATAGTTTTATTGGCCATTTTGGGTCAATTCTAAACTCCTTGATCTCTCTCTCTTAAAACCCTACAACTCCCTTTTTGCGCAGTTTTGCGCACTGAGCAGCGTCGGGCAGCGCCGCCTAAACAGGTTTAAACTATTCCAGGCTCCACAAAGTCTGCTCTTCACTTTTTCCCTTAGAACTGTTCAAACTCTCAAAGTAATCATTCTATTCTCTTTCTAAAGCCCTGCACTTGCTCAGCTCTTATAAGGAAACACAAACTAACTAAAGCACTACACCCTCCTTGACTTCTCATAAGTATTAGACTCCCGATTGGTCCTTCCTGATCAAGTGAAAAATCAGTTCCCTTCCCTAATCTGATCAGTAAAAAAACAGTTCCCTATACTAATCTGGTATGTCCAAGGGTCAGTTTCAAGGTTACTCTCCAGTCCAAATGGTGAATCTGGGAATTTTGAGGCAATGTTACAATTGCCTTATGTACACAGACAACCCTCTACTCCTTCCAACAAACTCTAATACATGTGAGAGATGCAGTTACACAGCCAAACTGGAGGCAGAGCTCTCTCAACCCAAGACTGGCACAGTCAGTCAGGAGGAAAAGGTAACCACCCACACCACAAATCCAGTCTCACACAGACCTATTGCATCTGCATACCCAACACATAAACACACAAAAACATACTCGGAGGCTCTAAATAAAAATCTGCCTAAACAGCAAAGACCTCCTAAGCAGATATCCAAGCAACAGCCACCCCTCAACAATTCCGACGAATCACATATCTCACAAAATCAGAGTGCCTCACAGTCACAGCCCTTAAGGCCAAACAACACACCAAATACACTTGTTATAGGGGACTCTATTGTCCGGCACACTGACGTCCCGCTCACCAGACTGAACAAGGAGAAGGTCACTGTAAGCTGCCTGTTGGGTGCCAGGATCCACCACATAATGCAAGCACTCAGGTCACTCCAAAGCAAGTACAAGTATGACTCCGTCATTGTCCATGCTGGTGTGAATGACCTGAGACGTACCTCCCTGGACTACATGAAAAGAGACATAGAGGAGCTCTCTGACCATGTAGCCCAGGCTGGTATGACCCTGACCTTGAGTAGCATCTTGCCCTCACCAAGAATGATGCCACAGTATAAAGACAAAATGATCAGTTTCAACAATTGGCTAAAGTATTGGTGTCATTCAAAGGTGATCCAGTGTCTGTCAGCCTGGGATGACATGCTCAACAAGCCACATTGCTTCGCTAGGGACGGCTTGCACCTGTCACCCTTAGGCTTTTGTATACTTGCCACCCACATAGTGCCTTTTTTAGGCAAGGCTCAAAGGACAAGCCCACCTCTATAGACAACCCAAGGATAAAAAAACTAAAGGTAATGCTACTCAATGGCAGAAGTTTAAACCTCAAGATGCATGCACTCGAGGCTCTCCTCAGTATGGAGAAAATCGATGTCTGTGTAGTAACAGAAACCTGGTTCAAGGCTCCTGAGAGCACCCCAGCACTACCAGGTTATAACTCATACCATGCGTTTCGGCCCCAAAACTCGGATCGAAGCACAAAAGGAGGGGAAGTATCTATATTCATCAAAGATACCTACACCTCCAGGTTAGTGGCACTGCACGAAGCATTGGAAACGATCCATGTGCAACTAACAGCGGGCAAAACTGCCTTTCAGTTTGTAGCCTGCTACAGAACACCCTCCCTATTACAGGAACCCCACTTGGCATTCCTGAGAACACTGGAGAATATGAAGGTCCCTCCAAACACTATGTTATTGGGTGACTTCAACTACCCAAACATTGACTGGGAAAACTACTCAAGCCCAAACACCCTCGCCCAATGGTTCCTTGAATTTATAAACTCTAACGCAATGGAACAACTGGTCACCACTCCCACAAGAGGGAACAACATATTGGACCTGGTCATCACCAACATGGGGACTCTATGTTCCACACCAGAGGTAAACCCCTCATTGGTAAGATCAGACCATAAACAAATTTCCCTGGACATCTATATCCCGTCCCCACCCCCAGCCAAGGAAATCACTGTAAAGAATTTCTCAAAAGCCAACTTTGCACTTCTCAAGGCTGAGGTGGAATCCTTCAAAGCCCCTGGGCCAGAGGATAATACAGCCCAATCCGCAGAATCCTTTACAAATGCATTCTATGAGCACCTGCAGGAATGCATGGATCGTGCTATCCCAAATAAAACCAAGACTCACTCCTCCAAAAACAGGAGACTGGTCTGGTGGACCCCGGCCATAAATAAGTTATACAACAGAAGGAGGAAGCTACTACATGACAGAGCAAAATCCCAAAAAAGGAAGGCATCTCTGATCAGTATTAGCAAGAAACTTTGATCCCTCATAAAATCATCAAAGGCCAGTTTCGAAAGAAAAATTGCTCTAGACACTAAAGATAATCACAAGGCCTTCTTTAGTTATGTCAGGAACATGGGCGGAAACTCCTAGATATTCTCTGAATTGTTGCATAACGGTACAAAATATACCAAACCTAGAGACATAGCCAACATCCTGGCAGACAGATTCAGCGCAAACTTCTCCCCCCCTTCACCCCCAAAGGAGCAAATGTCTATCCCAACTGAATGTAACCTCCCTGACATCACAGATGCACAGGTGAAAGCTGCCCTCTCCAAAGCAAAAAACACAGCATCTATGGGACCGGACGGTGTCCCAGGCTGTGTCTTACACGAGCTCCAAGAAGAACTGAACCCTCACATTACGTCACTGTTCAAACCTAGCCTTACTACAGGATATGTACCCGAAGAATGGCGTACAGCTACAGTGGTCCCACTCCACAAAGGTGGTGCCACAATGGACCCCAGAAACTATCGCCCCATAAGCCTGACTAGTCTGGTCTGTAAAGCTGTGGAGTGTATAATCATGGAACTCATAAACAAAGACTTTGGGAGCCTCCAGACACTGGACCCTACCCAATTCAGCTTTGTTAAGGGCAGATCTTGCCTCTTAAACCTAGTTGATTTCTTTGAAACAGTTACCAAAGCCATAGATGAGGGCAAGGTAGCCCACACAGCCTACCTGGACCTCGCAAAAGCCTTTGACACAATACCCCACTCGGGCATCATAAATAAGCTTACCAGCTTAAATATCAACCCCTATATCACAAGATGGGTTGCAAACTGGCTCAGAGATAGAACCCACATGGTCAGAATCGCAGGTGCCATGTCTGAATCCAAACCAGTTACAAGTGGCTTCCCACAGGGCTCAGTTCTGGGACGTCTCTTGTTCGGTATATACTTCTCTGAGGTTTAGGCTAACACGGGGGGATTATGGCTGACAAAGTTCGCAGATGACTGCAAACTGGGGGCCATAATCGAATCTCCAGCTGACACAGGCATCCTCCAAAAGGGTCTCACAGAGACGGATGCTTAGTGCCAGAGCCATGGCCTCTAGCTAAATGCTAAAAAGTGCATAGTCATCCCCTTTGGGAAAAACAAGGTGCCCACAAATTACCACATAGGTAGTAATCTATTAAGTATGGAAGAAGTAGTTAGAGATTTGGGGACCAACGTAGATATTAATCTCTCCTTTGATAATCACGTTGCCAAAGTGGTTAGAAAGACCTTCTATATAGCCCACCTTATCACAAAAGGGTTCGTATCTAGATCAAGAGAGGTCATTGTGCCCCTCTACTCGTCATTCATCAGGCCCATAATTGAATACAATGCCCCTTTTGGGATGTACCTTACCTGACACCTGCAGCAACTGGAGAGACCCCAAAAGTACCTCACCAAGAGGATCATGGGCTACAAACAGATGTCCTATGCAGCTCGACTAAAGAAACTGCAGCTCTACTCAGTTGCTTACCGCCTACTCAGAGGCGATCTATGCCTGACGTACAAAGCCATGTCAAACCCAGAATTAATGGACATGCTCCACCTCAAAAAATCCAAGTCCCTTAGAGCTACACACTCCAGGGACCTAAACCTCAGCACAAAAATAAATAGGACATGCTGGAGGGACAGATTCATTTCCCAGAGGCTCCCCTCTCTCTGGAATAGAATCCCAATTCATGTTAGACATAGTCCCTCGCTGACCCTCTTCAAGCGAAATTTGGACGTGTGGATGGGAAATCGCAAATTCACCCCTGGGATCTCTCCTGTGTCCCTGCTAGACAGAGGCACAGTAAACTAATCTTAAAAGGGTTCCTTCTGTGACCTACTTTACAGAGGCACAGTAGGCTAATCTAATAGGGAGGCGGAAGCCAAATACACTCTGGCTAGGCTTATAAATGCCCTAGGGCAGATAGCCTAGTATCTACATATGAACCTATGAACCTATGGATGGGACGAGGGGTTACGATGTTATTAACTGCCTAAAAAAGAAAAGGAGAGGGAGGGGTAAAATGAGGACAGCAGGGTTACGTATGCCTTTAAGGTGATGAAAGGAAGTGAACATTTCAGATGTGATGTAAACTGGATGCTAATTTTGGCCATTTTTAGAAACCCAGAAAAGAAAAAAAATGTCTGAATATCAAATTACTGAAAAATTAGAAGTTAACATACTAGAGGTAATAAAGACATGGTTAGTAAATGAAATCTTAAAATCGGTGTTCCAAGGTCATGTTTATTTTTTAAAGACAGGTTAGGTTAGGACAGAGAAAGTCTGTCAATGTATGTGAGGGATGTAACTGTGAAATGTGATAGACTATATGGAGAGAAACTAGGTAAGGGATGAGTAAGGCTTTTTTTTATGCATTTGATGTGGATTTCTGTGAAACCCAAAGCACCAAAGTCAATATATCAAAGAGGATTGATCCATTATATTTTTAAGTTACCATGAAGTTGTACAAACTCAGAGCAATTTGCAATAACTAAGGGAGAATAAAACAGTGAAGCCTATGATATGAGGTAGGTGGCTTGTTAACGGGACAAAACAGATGCTACTAATATTATACTTCTCTCAAAAAGGGAAGCAACTATAAAGACAAAATAGGTTAATATTTTGCACGGATACAATAGCAAATGTGTTATTTTCCTTCTTAAAATGCCTTCAAAAGACAGGATAGAAGCTTCCTTCTTAGTAAGGCAACCTGCCAACTGCTTTTTTTCTTGTAATTTATAAAAAGATAGTTTGAATTCTCTGGGTTTAAATGACTTATTTTATTCAATAAACCGGTCACTGCAGTAGTCAAAGTAAACCAAACGAAACATTTTACTGAAATTTAATTTGAAGCGCTTTTCATTTGCACGATGTGCAAACTTCCTCAGAAATAATGTTAACATTCAAAACACGTATAAATAAATTCAAATATACCTAATTAACCTATCCAATTACAACAAACTTGCTTTACCACCTTCTTAAAGGCACATTAAATGTCTAAATACTTTACGGTAGTAAGAAACATTCTCCTAAATGTTAAAAATCTATCATCATGAGTATAAAACCAAGAAAAGGAAATATATGAATAAAATAAAATAAAATAACAATAAAGCTAACATATAAACTTCAATATTTGTAAATGCACGTAAATTCATTAATTAATACCGAGATGGTAAACCATCAATTCTACATCACGTCTTTAAACTTTTCAATTTCAAAATACTGCTTAAAGAACAAGTTTTGTTCAAGCCAGGAAAATTGTATGCATTTAGTCTACTCTGCCATGCTAACTCTAATTCCTCCAGTTGTAACGGTGAAGGGCCACCCCTTATGTCCTGATAAGCTTGGTCAATAATCGAGAATTTAAAACTGTGTTCGATGTAACTTTGAATGTGTTTAGCTAGTGCGTTGTCCTGCTTCTTCCTACTGATAGCATATTGGTGCTCATATATTCTTTCACGGAGCCTCCGCTCCGTTTTACCTACCTAAAATGCAGGACAACATTGGCACTTAGCTAAATAAGCAACCAATTTTGAGTTACAGTTAAACCTCCTTTTTAGTTTATATTGATTGCCTTGCACAGTAAATAAATTAGCCTCTACTACATACTTGCAAAAATTACAACTTTGGCATTTGTACATCCCTGCAGCTTTAGGGTAAGTGTGACGTTGTTGTTCAAGCAGTGATTTCAAATTCTTACCCCTCCTAAATATAACACTGGGGTTGTCACCCATTTTTGCACAAATACTGGGGTTGCTTTTAAACAGACCCCAATTTTTCTGAATAATGTCTATACAGATGTGACTATGCATATTGTATGTAGTAATGAACTTTGGTCCAGGATTGCCAGATGTAACAGAGGTGTAGTCCGTATTATTGGACAATGTTACATCGAAATCTGTTACCTGCTGCGTCTGCATATATTTAATACTCAGGATAGGTTTGTACACACTGTTTAATCTCTTATGTTTGACCTCGTCTATCAAGTCATCTATCAAAATTTCAGGGTACCCACAATGTAAAAACATACTTTTCAGTAATTGACACTCTTCCCCAAAATCTGCTTCCTGACTCACTATGCGTGCAGCCCTCACTACTTGGCCCTTGATAACTGGCCGCTTCTGGTGATATGGGTGGCAACTTGAAAAGTGCAAGAATGAATTGGAATATGTGTTTTTCCTGTGGATTTTTGCCATGTAATTACTCAGTTCACTATTCTTAGATAACCAAATGTCAAAGTATACTATAACTTCCGTGTTATATGTGGAAGTGAATTGCAAGAATTGAGTAGAAGCATTAAATTGGTTCAAGACCATTCTGCTATTCTCGACATCACCATTAAGCAGAATAAAAATATCGTCCAAGTACCGTGTATAAAAAACTATGTGGTCCTTAAGACCTATGTTTTTGAACACATATTCTGATTCCCAATAGGCCATTACTAAATTGGCTATATTTGCACTGCAAGGGGAACCCATGGCGACACCAACTTTTTGCAAGTAAAAGTTGCCACCGAGCATAAAAAAGTTGTTGTAAAGTATAAGCTCCAATAGTTCAATAACCAATGCTATCTCACTTTTAGTGGCCCCATTTTTCTTTAGCACAGAGCTCACCCATTCTATTCCTGTATCGTGAGGAATGCATGTGTACAAATCCTTCACATCAACTGTAAGGAAATTGTAATCAATATTAAATTCTAAACTGTCTATTTTCTTGAGGAATGACCATGAATCTTTACATATTTAATGTTCATGTGTCAAAAATTTTTGCAGTATTGAGTCAGCAACTTTGGCACAAGGGTATGTTGTTGAACCACGTCCATCTACCAGTGGTCTCATAGGAGGATTAGTCACATCTTTGTGAATCTTAGGTATACTGAACAAGTAGGGGTACCTAGGGTACAAAGTGGACATATAGTTAAAAACATTTTGTTCCATCCTAGCCTCTATAAACATGTCTTTATGCTGTTCTTAATTATACTGTACGCTCTATTAACTTCTGATCGTGAACTCAATACATAAGCAGAGCTATCTAGTAATTTAGCCATACATTCATAATAATCTGTATTGTCGAAGAAAACAAGACCCCCGCCTTTGTCAGGTTTACAAATACAAATGTCTTGAGATTTGATGTAGTCAAGGTATTCACATTCAGTTTTAATAGGTTCATAGGTTCATACTAGGCTATCTGCCCTAGGGCATTTATAAGCCTAGCCAGAATGTGTTTGGCTTTCGCCACCCATTTTAAATTTATTTTGCTATGCCCTTTTTCGAGGTTAGTATACTGTGCCTCTGTCTAACAGTGACACAGAAGTGATACCCGGGGTAAACCTACGATCTCCCATCCACTCATCAAGATTCCTCTTGAAGAGAGTCAATGAGGGACTCTGCCTAACCTGGACTGGGATTTTATTCCAGAGTGAAGGGAGCCTCTGGGTTATGAATCTGTCCCTCCAGCATGTCCTATTTATTTCAGTGCTGAGGTTCAAGTCTCTCGAGCGCGTAGCTCGATGGGATTTGGATTTTCTGAGGTGCAGCATGTCCATTAATTCCGGGTTGGACATGGCTTTATACGTCAGGCACAGATCGCCTCTGAACAGGGGGTATGCCACTGAGTAGAGCTGGAGTTTCTTTAACGGGGCAGCATATGGCATCTGTTTGAGCCCTTTGATCCTCTTGGTGAAGTACTTTTGGGGTCTTTCCAGTTGCTGCAGGTGTCTGGTAAGGTACATTCCAAAAGGGGCATTGTACTCAATTATGGGCCTGATGAGGGATGAGTAAAGAGGCACGATGACGTCCCCTGATCTAGATGTGAATCCCTTCATGATTAGGTGGGCTATATAAAATGTTTTTCTAACCACTTTGGCCACGTGGTTGTCAAATGAGAGATTGCTATCAACTTGGGTCCCCAGGTCCCTAATTGCTTCTTCCGTACTTAATGGATTACCACCTATGTGGTAATTTGTGGGCACTTTGTTTTGCCAAAGGGATGACAATACACTTTTGGCATTTAGCTTGAGGCCATGGCTCTGGCACCAGTTGTCTGTTTCTATGAGGCCCTTTTGGAGGATGCTTGTGTCGGCTGGAGAGTCGATTATGGCGCCCAGTTTGCAGTCATCTGCGAACTTGGTCAGCCACAGTCCTTCCGTGTTGGCCTGTACCTCCAAGAAATATATACCAAACAAGAGAGGTCCCAGGACTGAGCCTTGTGGGACACCACTTGTAACTGGTTTGGAGTCTGACATGGCCCCAGCAATTCTAACCATGTGGGTTCTGTCCTTGAGCCAATTTGCAATCCATCTAGTGACATAGGGGTTTATATTTAAGCTGGTGAGCTTATCTATAATGTTGGTGTAGTAATTACTATTAGTACTAAATCCATGTTTGAGACCTTGCCCAATGTCCAATTCACACATTTGTTCGAACACTTGCAACAACGGGTGCAAAGGAGGGTTGTATGTTCTGGAAATGCTAAATGGGTCAGTGTGTGATTCATCAATATTGCCTCCCATCATTAAGTTGAAATTTAACTTCCTAGTGAAAGTTTTAACATCTATTATTGTTTTACTAGGTCAAATTTTTGCATTGGAACATATGTGTGTCCTTTAGATAAAAAATCAACAATAGCGGGGGTAATAATTGCAGATGAAAAGTTGTACACTTTAAAATCTCCTGACAAATTGGTGATAATGACAGGTTTATCAATCGTAGGTACAACTATAGGACCAATAACCTCATTACAAATAATGGAAACATTTTGGTCAACCTCTAGGTTCAAATCCAAAGTATCAGTCTCAATACATAAGCAAGAATCAACCGACTTGGGCATGAAACCAAGATGGTCAAATGTAACAAAGGTTAAGTCTTGCATTTTTTGGACCTCTGTTTTTTTTTCTGTGCATTTACAAATATTGAAGTTTATATGTTAGCTTTATTGTTATTTCATTTTATTTTATTCATATATTTCCTTTTCTTGGTTTTATACTCATGATGATAGATTTTTAACATTTAGGAGAATGTTTATTACTACCGTAAAGTATTTACACATTTAATGTGCCTTTAAGAAGGTGGTAAATCAAGTTTGTTGTAATTGGATAGGTTAATTAGGTACATTTGAATTTATTTATACGTGTTTTGAATGTTAGCATTATTTCTGAGAAAGTTTGCACATCGTGCAAATGAAAAGCACTTCAAATTAAATTTCAATAAAAGGTTTCGTTTGGTTTATTACTTTGACTACTGCAGTGACCGGTTTATTGAATTTGTAGTTTACTGGACTTATTTTATTCCTCCGATCTCCTGCTGAAGCCTTTTTTTGTGTGACAGTGCTTGTACACTTATTTGCTTCAAGCACACAATAATAATCTGTGACAAAGAAGGATGTTAATATTGGGCCACCATTTGTCAGCAGAATGAAACACAGAAAGGGTGCAATTGCTCTGGTTATTTGACTTGACTTTCTCCTTTGAGAATACTGCATGCCACTCTAACTCTTTCTGACTGCCAGGGAAAAAATGAGAATTGTCCTTGTTCTCCCATCAAAACAATCAAATGTCCCCTTGAGTGCTACTATTAGGTTGGTTTCCATTTGAAGCATCACAGAAGATAGCTACATTCTGGGATTCGCCCTTCAAGAGCTGGAATTTTTAGAGCTGCTTCTACAGAGTTTTTTGTGAACATACTGATTTGCTTCAATAACACTGCATTATTCTATATTGTATGCCACACAGGAAGTCTCAAAGATGACATTTAGTCTTGTATACTTGACAAATTCCTACTTTCAACCCAAGTAAGTCCATCTCAGTTGTGGTAAGCTAGACATTCAGCTGCACTGCCTTGTCCCTGATGATTTCATGAGGGCAGAATGAAGATATTTTGCATATGAATCTTAAAGGCATACATGCACTTAAATAGGACAAAATTTTATGGGAAGTGTGCACAGGTCAACTTAAAACAGAAAGTCTAGAAATGGCAAAAAACATGAATCCATCTTGACTGTGCTAATTCAGTGAAGCTATAACCTTAAAGGCTTCAATGGTGAAGCAGGATCTGTGTTCTCTGAATACCATGAAATTCATGTGTACCAGTATTTCTGACTACACTAACCTTGAAACAGATACCACACAGAAAAAAACAGAACTATTTATGGACGGCGCAGTGGTGCATCAGTGGCATTGTCGCCTCACAGCAAGAGGTTCTCCGGTTCAGTTCTTGGCTGGAGTGCCTTCTGTGTGGACTCTATGTCCTCCCTGCATTTGTGTGGGTTTCCTCTGGATGCTCCGTTTTCCTCCCTTGTTACAAAGACATGCATCTGGGACGTTTCTCCCCAGGTCTCCACTGATAATTGGCTTTGTTCCAAGTTGGACTTTCCCAGTAAACAAACGTTAAAATAAATATTCCTATAGATTTACATCTTTCAAGAGCAAATACATTCCCTGAAGTATGAAACAGTTTCCATATTCAAAAATAAGTCCCTTATATTGTCTATATAAAGTAAATAAGAGCAGAAGGAAAATAATGGAGTAATCAGTTCTCAGTTTGAAGATCATTCTGAAATCGGCTTACCTTTTACTTATCTCAAAGGAAACATTTTGTTCTAATAAGACTTGTGGAGAAAAGCACCATAACATGAATCTAGAAACCATTTAAGAGTAGTCAGTTGAAGTAGCAGATATTTTGGACAAAAATATCCCAAGAACTTACCTTAGGAAGTTTGCTAGATCATCATGACTACAAGATGACCATGAAAGATCACCTGGGTTCCTACCCTTTACCCACTCTCCAGACATTATATGGGATTTTTCAGAACATTCTGGATGGTCGTCATCATGGCTCATCCCTATGCTGTTCACAAAAAGGAAAAAAAGGCAGTATTACTCTGTGCACTCAGTAACAGGTAGTTTAATGTCTATATTTTCTCTTAAGCTGTATAGGGAAAAAAGATCTACAACTGGAAAGCACATTATAAATGAAGCAACCCTGAAAATGTGAAATTAATGACCTTCTCAAATAAGATTTGCAATGTGTGGAGTACCAGATGGTGTTTTTTTGGCATGCATTGTAGCTGAGGTTGAACCAGTGTGTACATTATCAAAACAAACAGTTGTTCTAGTTCATTTTTGTAATTCTGATACTCAATATCTGACTCCCAGAATTACAAAAGTAACAAGAAAACTAAAGGAGAACAGTACATGTTGGCAACTGTTGTTCCCCTTAAAGTTGTTCCTGCAGGTGAATACCCACCTGCACAACCACACGCCCACTACTAACATATACTAACTCTGAAATTGCTACTTTACCTTGACCTCTTTTTTTTTTTTTACACATACATACCTTTTGCCATACAATATATTCAACGTTATAAGAATTATTAGGTACTAGAGCAAAGATCATTATTACAAACAAAGGGATTCACTTCCAGCTACAACATCAGTCAAAGATAACCTATAAGTATTCAGTCTGTTAAGAAATACTAAAAATAAATCCTTCTTCTTTTGTGGGCAGTAAGGTAAGCAAGTGAAGGTAATGGAGATGTGAATATGGCAGCACTACAGACCAAGGCAATGATTCCCATAATCCCCACTTGCATATTATGACAAGCAACCTCTTGTTTCCAGAGACAGTTTCCTTAGTGTATATGTTTTTTTTTTCTTCTTTAGTTTTAATCCATTGGAAATAGAATTCTAGCACAAATATGTAGCTGCACACTAAGGGGCATAGAAAGAACTTGTAGAGGAAACAGGAAGGTACATGCAGTGAGGGGTGAAACAACTGTGCCAAAGACAACTCCTGAAATCTAGCCAGCACCAGAGCTGATGGAGCCGATCTGGTGCCACATGACTCTGACAATGAACATATAGTCATCATCAACATTAATAGCTTCATCATCAACTGTAATCCCCTTTGTCCCATTTTCTGCATGAGGTAGGGTATTTCATCAACCGTCGCCATCTTTCTTGATTCAGTGCTACTGTCCTACATTTTCTACAGTCATGCCTAACACAATCCATTCATCTCTTTGTTGGACGTCCTCATTTCCTCTAGTCTTTTTCATGTCTGTCCCAAATCTTCTTCACCATATTGTCTTTGGCTTTCCCTGCACATGTATGGAAACCATTGACTTTCTTTGCAATTGGAACTACTTCAGCTTCTGCTGTTATGTCCTCATTTCTTCTTCTGTCCCACAGTGCGTACCCTACCACCTGTCTCAGGCACTTTATCAACATCACCTCTAGATTTCTCATCTACTATGCCTTTACTGCCCAAGTTTCTATACCATACAGTAGTACTGGTCACACCACTGTTTTATACACCTTACTTTACAGCTCCTTTGGCATTCTTTTTTTTTAATACCTTTACTGAATTATCACTTGTGACATAGGCAATTTTACATTTATACAAAAGGAATCAAACTATATTAGCAAATTAACATTAACAAACATAATACTTCACATATATTGCTATATATCATATAACTTATACATTGCATAAATTATTCAATTCCTGCCATTTTTTTTAAACATGAAACATCTTTATTAAGGCAATCATACATTTATATAAATGAAAACAAACCACAATGACACAATTCTAGTTGCAAGCATTTTACATCACAAACCATACTGACACTCCCAATTGCAAACATTATACAGCCCTTATAATCTACCCAATCATTTCAGTCAAACATTGCATATGTCCCACCTTCTTTTAAACCTCATTCCTCCCCTGTATATATTGTTCCAAGAATTCCCATTTTTCCTATGTAGTTTGCTCCTACCCTTCTCTAATTCCAGTTGTTTTATCCCTGTTACTATATTCACTACTTCTAATATAGTTGGTTTAGATTTTGGTTTCCATTTCCTAACTACTTTTTTGGCAGCCACCATAATTAGATACACCAAGGCCTTGCCATGTTTAGGCAATTCCGATTCTGTATAATAGCTCAGAAAAATCATCTCCTTCATCAGAGCAATCTATCCACCCAGCATCTCCAACACTACATCACACAGGGAATCCTTAAAGTCCATCAACCCACCACACACCCAGAAAATATGTTCCCAAGTACCTCTTTCTTCCCCATCACATTGCCAACATTTGCTGTCTACCTGAAGAGAAATTCTCTGGAATCCACTTGGGGTATAAAAATATCTATGTAAACATTTCCAAGCAAAAGTACTAAATTTTCTAGATTTTGTTGCATATTTGGGAGACATACATATATCTTTCCTTTGTTTCTTTATCAGCTGCTTATCCACTCTCTCTTCCCAATCCTTTCTAACCTCCTCTGATTGATTCTTATAGTTATCATGCAATATTTTATATTCTCTACTAATTATTCCTTTTCTAATGGCAGTTTCTATTCTAGATTCCACTAAAAACTCTACCAGTGCTGGTCTTTCATTTAGGGCCTCCCTATTTCTTTCTCTTTCCCTATACTCTGATATCAATCCTTGACAAGGCAGGCAATCCTAACCTGCAGTCCAAATACATTTTTGGCCTCTTTCCATTCTATTACTTTCCCTCTCTAGTTATTTGCTCCCAATACATCGGTTCTTTTGCCAGTTTTCTCCAATAAATTCCAGCCCCCTCTTGCCTATTGTCTATATCCCTAATTGTAGTCATTGGCAGAATCTCCTTTCTCCATTCCCATGAAGAAAAGCCTTAGTTGTTAGAATACTTTCCGTTACTTTACGTATATAATATTCTGTATGATTATTGTTATTTTCCTTAAAGGCCTGCATCCAAAATCCCAGTCTTCCAGTTTCTTGAGCTTCCCTCCTGTTTCAACATAATCTCTTTTCACTTTGAATTATAGTTTTCTGCTTCTCTTCTCTAAGAACTCCTGAATAATCTCCACTACCCATTCCTTAAATTCCACTCTTTTCAACAGATAGGTGGGAAAGCACCAGTGTCTCATTTTTATTTCACTACCCTGTATTTTATATTAGTTATTACTGGCACATAATCTGAAATAGTTATTGGGTGTGTATCAAGTCCTTCAATTAAATACACATGTTCCTGTGAAATGTTAATTTTGTCTAGCCTAGCCCAGTTTTTAATATATCGGGGAATAATATGTAAATTCACTCTGAACTCCTATTACTGAATTCACATCTTCCATGCCAAACATTTTCATAAATATCTTCAAAAATCTACCCTCCTTTCTTATACTTTCCCTTCTGGACCCCCAAGAATAAATATTCACTGTTGTAAAACTAATTCCAATCCCCACCTGTAAGTAATATTCCTTGCTGAAAACTGATTATTTCTCCCAGAAGTTGCTGAAGTAGCAGTTTTAGATGGAATATAAATACATGCCAGTATAATTTTCTTCCCTTGCCAGTAGCCCCTTAGCACTACAAAGCTGCCATTATTATATTTTTATCCTCTTCTATCACTATTGGAGCTCCACTTGCAATTAATGTTAAGTACTCCTCCCTCTTTTCCTTTGTCCCAGGTATTCCTCTGAATAACCTTCCCGAAAACCTTTCTTTATCAAATTCACACGTTCAGTTCTTTCTGTGACTACTGTAACACAGCTATTTGCACTCTACATTTTTTTAACATAGTTCACTACTCTTTCTTTTTTGCATTTATCTGTGAGACCACTGACATTTAAAGACATTACAGAAAGCATCATTGCTTTAAAAAGTTACTCACCTTTATGTATGACACCTTTTTTGTTAAATGTCTAGCTCCAGCTTTTGTGTTACATGCATACACTGTTTGACAGGTTGAACTTTTATACAGTTGTTTGTTGTCATATCTGTTTGAGCCTATGTCACATCTTACAAAATGTTTTGTTTTACTGAAAGCCTTTTAACAAAAATAAATAAATAAATATACACACACCCAATACCCCCTTAGAAGCCTATTAACTTAATGCTAATACACAAAAGTATGTACATCTTCAAATATTGAGGGTTCACCCTCCTAATAGGAGCAAAAGTCCCAAACTGACAGTCACACTCACAAACTTGAAAAAGAAAGATTACATAGGTTCATAGGTAGGTACTAGGCTATTGGCCCTGGGGCATATACAAGCCCAGCCAAAAAGGTACCCTGGCTTTTGCCACCCAAGAAAATTATTTTCTTGTGCCACTGTTGAGCAGAGCCACATAGGTGATCCCCGGGGTGAATTTCCTATTTACCATCCAATCATCAAGATATTTCTTGAAGAGTGCTAATGAGGAGCTTTGTTTGATATAGAAAGGTAGTTTATTCCAGAGTATGGGAAGTCTCTGGGACAGGAATCTATCCCTCCGGCATGTTCTGTTTAATGCGGTGACAAGGTTTAGGTCCCTAGAGCATGCAGCTCGGAGGGATTGGGATTTCTTTAAGTGGAGCATATCCAAAAGCTCTGGGTTTGACATAGCTTTGTATGTTAGGCAGAGATCACTTCTGAGTAGGTGATATGCGATGGAGTAAAGCTGAAGTTTTTTGAGACGGTCTGCATAGGGCATCTGTTTAAGGCTGGTAATCTTCTTTGTGAGGTATTTCTGCAGCCTTTCCAGTTGTTGTAGATGTCTTCTGAGGCACATACCAAAAGGGGCATTGTACTCTATAATGGGTCTAATGAGTGATGAGTAGAGGGGAACAATGACCTCTTTTCTTCTGGATGAGAATCCTTTTGTGATGAGATGTGCCATGTAGAAAGATTTCCTGACTACTGTGGTGATGTGATTATCAAAGGAGAGACTACTGTCCACCTGTGTCCCAAGGTCTCTTATCACACTTTCAGTGTTAAGTATACTACCACCCATGTTGTAGTTCATGGGTACAGAGTTTTTACAGAAGGGGATGACAATGCACTTTTTGGCATTGAGCTTGAGGCCATGGCTTTGACACCAGGCATATGTGCGAGGCCCTTTTGTAGGATGTCCACATCATTAGGAGTTTCGATTATGGCTCCTAGTTTGCAGTCATCTGCGAACTTCATTAGCCAAAGACTTTCTGTGTTAGCGTGTACTTCAGAGAAGTAGATACCAAACAGGAGAGGACCCAGGACTGAACCCTGTGGTACTCCACTTGTCACTGGTCTGAAGTCGGATTTGGAGTCTGCTACTTTCACAGTGTGGGTTCTGTCAGTGAGCCAGTTGGCAACCCATCTTGTGACATAGGGATTTATACCTAGTTTAGTGAGTTTATCTATAATTACAGAGTGGGGGATGGTGTCAAAAGCCTTGGCAAGATCTAGATAGGCTGTGTGAACTACCTTACCCTTGGCTTTGGTGACTGCTTCAAAGAAGTCTATCAGGTTTACGAGACATGATCTGCCTTTTACAAACCCGAACTGCTTAGACTCGTGGTGCAGCCTGTGCTTGTACTAAGTGCTAATTGGGTTTGTCTTTTCTTTATAGCTCTCCCAGCTGGGAAAACCCTTGAATGCTTTCAGAGAACATTATGTCCTAGCCAATATCTCTTCTCAGTGTTTTTTTTTCTTCAGCGAATCACTCTCCACCCAGTTGTAGCCAGTTTCTCTTTATTAGATTGTTTCCATGAAGACATGAGATGAGAACTGGGCAGTCAGTTTTTCTTTATCAGATTGTTTCCATGGAAACATGAAAACTAACTGCAGAATTGCTACTGGACATACATGTTTTTGCTAGGAAAAAGCCTCATAATATTCAGTATTCATTTTTATTTACTTTCTTACTCTTAAAACTTGTTAATAAATCTAAGGTCCTTATTTCCCTAAGCAAGAGTGAGAAAAAACACACTATTTTTTCTTTTGTCTTCTTCTTTTTCTTTCAGCTGCTCCCATTAGGGTTCACTACAGTGGATCACCTGTTTCCATTTCTTCCTGTCCTCTACATCTTGCTCTGTTACACCAACCACCTGCATGTCCTCTCTCACCACATCCATAAACCTTATCTTAGGCCTTCCTCTTTTCCTCTAACCTGGCAGTTCCATCCTTAGCATCCTTCTCCCAATATACCCAGCATCCCTCCTCAGCACATGTCCAAACCAATGCAATCTCACCTCTCTGGTTTTGTCAACAAAATGTCCAACCTGAGGTGACCCTCTAATATACTCATTTCTAATCCTGTCCATCCTTGCCACACCCAATGCAAATCTTAACATTTTTAACTCTGCCACCTCCAGCTCTGACTCCTATCTCTTTGTCAGTGCCATCATCTCCAACCCACATAACATAGCTGGTCTAGCTACCATCTTGTAGACCTTCCATTTCACTCTTACTGGTACTAGTCTGTCACACATCACTCCTGACACTCTTCTCCACACACTCTTCCCTGCCTGCACTCTTTTTTCATCTCTCTTCCAGACACCATTACTCTGAACTGTTGATCCCAAGTATTTAAACTCATCCACCTTCGCCAATTCTACTCTCTGCATCCTCACCATTCCTCTGTCCTCCATCTCATTCACACACGCATTCTGCCTTAGTCCTGCTGACCTTCATTCTTCTCTTTACAGCATACCTCCACCTCTCCAGGGTCTCCTCAACCTGTTCCCTATCCTCACTATAGATCACAATGTCATCCACAAACATCATAGTCCCCGGTGACTCTTGTCTGATTTCATCTGTCAGGAAAGGCATCAAGTGTAAAATTTTTGCCAGATTAAATATGCGGACAACAATACAGATTAAATTTTCTTTTGTCATCTTCTTTTAACCAGGCTTTTTTTCATTGCATTGCCTACATTTCTTAAAACTGAAAAAAGAAGAGAAAGACAAGGGAGAAAGAAAAGAAAAAAAAATAACTGAGAAAACGTTGCTTTATAACATGCAAAGAAAACCATACACCACAAAAATAGTGCTAGTAAGAAAAAAAAATGTCATTACTTAATAGTTAACGTTCTCTCTCCTATTCCCTCTCCAAATCATTTTTTGAACATTAATGACATTGAAGTAGGGCATATGCTTTACAGTCCCCAAGTTCAACAAATTCTAAAAAAGTCCAATATTTCCAGATTTTCTTGTTACATCATATTTCACACATATAATTATTGCATTATAATCCCACATTAAGTTACAGGTTTTATTACTGTTCATCTCCATCTCCCAAATCCTGTCTCTGCTTCATTTTCAATGTACTCTCGATTCTTCTAGTCATCTCTCATGCTCCCTACATTCATTTCAACACTTTCCATTGAAACATTGGAATAATTTTCACGGGTACTGTCTCTCTGTGGTCTTTATTACCATAAGAAGAGGAAGCAGAATCTCTCTCTGTTTCACAGCTCACTTTTTGTTGGACAAACTTTTGTATTTCATCCTTAGCATGTAGTTCATCAAAAAATGATTTTGTCCCAACAGGGAAGAATATTTTGAAGACAGCTGGCTACAGTAGTTTGAATCTCATACCTGTGTCTTGACATTCCCTGAACAGTGGAACAAATTGTTTTCTCTTCTGCCTGGTGTATAATGCTGTCTCTCACTTTTAGTACTTTGTCCTTCTGCCACAGTTTTGTCAATCAACTGCTTTACTATCAAAGGTCTAGGTAGCTTTCTCATAGCCAAGTTTGGAGCATGCACACAATATGCCCTTTCAACTGACAACTGCTGATGTGGAATTAATGCAGTCTGTTCCTTCCAGCTTCTCTGGCATAGCTGAAAATCTCAGTTTTTTTCCCACATGCTCTGTCCTCTAATTCTATTATTTTTTGAAACATCGTCATGAGCAAAGTGGTGTGTGGGGTTTTGGCGGTCCTTGCTACTGCGCATCTGGTGGGGTAATGTTCTAATACAAAACTAAAAGGACAGCGAACGTGCTTTATACTGCACAGAATCGCAAAGAAGACTGTAACATACACTCCTATCCAGACCAGTGATTTAACCTGCAAGACAAGGACTAGCCCTGTATGCATATTTACTGATAAATATCCAAGTCTAAGTTGCTTGCACACCACCGAACCAGATCACTGCAGTACTCCCTTACCCTTCTGTACCCTAGCAAAACAACTACCACTCATATGTGTGTATATATATATATATATATATATATATATATATATATCTCCACCAAACTATCCTAGCCCCACCACTACCCCCTATAATACTCCTTCCTTCTTCACTACACCTATTCTGAAGCCTCCACACATCTCTTGCCCAGTAACAAACCTTTTTTATCTTCTACCCATATCCTCTCCCTCTTTTGTTCCCAGTTTTCCCAGCTGGCTCACAGCAGTAGTCATTTTACAGCCCTACTACTTCCTGGCTATACTTACACTCTCATTGATTGTTTTTATCTGTGTTGTTCTGCTTCCTGTGATTTCTCTGGTTCAACCCGCTCAGTTCATCCTTGCTATGCTCGGGCTCACTCCACTCCCCTACTCTCATTCCCACCCACCCCCAGGCTCCTCACCTTTATACTTAACAAGCCACTCCCCACAGTCTCACTCTCATGCTAACTTCATAACTAACAAGCCACTCACCTACTCACTCTCTTCCACCTATAGTTTACATTCTATCTCACTATAATCTCATCTATATTCACACTCATTCCCCTCACTCATACAATAACCATATTCTGCAATTTGTCTAAACCAACCCCAGCCAACCCAGCCTCCCTACTCCAAATACACCATCCATAAACAAAACAGTACCTAAATCCTGGTACCATACATATTTATGTTTCCCAGCCAGTGAATGCCACCTATTCGTAAGCTCCTCAGGGGTGTGCATTTCATTTGCTCAGGGTGGTGTTCCTGCCCAGGTTTGCTGTCAGTGCTACTCTTGCTGGTTGCCACTTATGAGCTGTCCTGCTGTCATGTACAGCGGCGACTGTTACTTGCCATCTAAGCTTATCCTTTGTATTGCACATGGGTCTGTAGTGCACTTATGTCAAGCATCTATATCACTTTTGTTTTGCCATTGCATAACTAACTACATTTTATTTTTCTAGGGCCTGTTCTGCTAGCCAGTGTAACACAAACTATTCATTATTGCATTTGCTTTTGTTTTTCTTTTTTCTCTTTATTGCTGTCATTTTCTATAGTTTATTTGTCTTTTTTTTTGTTTCTTTTCATTTACATTCAGATATTATGCACTGTAGACTGGTACATAGCACACAACACATACTTTATTGGTGCTTATTTGCTTTACGTGGTAATCAGTGTAATAAAGTGTCATACATTTAATGGAGTTTATAGTCTGTCACATACTTATTTATTAATTGTAGCTCAGTGCTTGGCTTGCTTTTAAGAATGCTTATATATTCTACCTTGTACTGTCTAAGAGAATGCATAAATACATTTTGTAGTTTTGTTTTTTCTAACAAACTAAAGCTTAAATGGGTCCTTTGGGAATAGTCCAGCAGTCTATTAAACAAATAAAATAAGTGAAAAATAAACAATGCTTGAATATTTAGCCTGAGAATCATGCAAATGGCAGATCATTCAGTGAAGAAGATTCTCAGCATCTCTGGGATATCATTGATAGAAGCCCAGAGAGCTAATAGAGATCATCATGGATAAAATGGCTTGAGTTTCATAACAAGTTCATGAAAAAAAAATAAAGAAATGATGTGTCGGTCCACTAGCAGAAATCACAAAGACACTGTAACATTGACGTGATGTAATACTTTATTGGACCAACATATATTTTGTAATTACTTGAGCTTTCCAGCTGGTATGAACTCTTTATCAGGAGTTAAGTTACTGATGTTAAATATAGTGCTTAAATATACACTTGTGCCTAAAAAGGGAAGTACAGCATTTATTTCCAATTGGCTAAAAAAGAAGTCTTGAAAATTGAAAAATGCTAGGATGGAAAACATGTAGCTCATTCTACAATGCAGAGACAGACTGTGTGTGTGTGTGTGTGTGTGTGTGTGTGTGTGTGTGTGTGTGTGTGTGTGTGTGTGTGTGTGTGTGTGTGTGAGAGGGAGACTGAAAATGTAGAACAGGGTCACAACATGCTATAAAAAGGAAAGTCTGGCATGTTACATTAAGAGTTAGTGTTCATTAAGCAGAGAAGATAACACTCAGAGACACTGCTCTGACATTTAATAAGACAATAAATCTCAAAACAAAAGATATGTAGGGAGATTAGTTAAATCCAGGGAAGGAAAACAAAGTCATAATTTGTAACTTGTTAGTCTGTATAAACAAGCAATCTTAGTAAGACAGAGGTTTTGATTAAAAAAAATCAAGAATTAGCAACAATGTGCAATTCACAATGATGAGAAACCAAAAGAATAAGCTATAGCATTAGCATGAATGGATATTATGTGCAGTTAATACATGGAACAGGATATGGTTTAGCTAACTGAGAGAAAGAAGGAGAAAGAGATTATTAAATCCTTCCCAGATTCCATCCAATATAAACTGACATTACAAATCAGCATTGGCCAGAAGTTTTCTGCATGTTATCAAAAATCTATAAGCCAAAGTAATACAAAAAGACCAATAGTAGCAGGCAAATGAACCCTGACAGAAGGAATTGTTGGGTTTGTGGAGAAAATTCTGTAACCACTAGTCGTCAATGAGAGGGATAGATATATTCAAGACTTTAGTAATTTTCTTCGCATTCTGTCAGGTTATTGTGATCTCCCGCCTAATACTGTTTAGCCACAATGAATGTTACATCACTGTACTCAAATATCCCACACGAAGATGGAATTGCTGTCTGAATCAATTACTTAAAAGAGAAAACAGATTATAATAACATTACTCCAGACATAGTGGGGCAGCAACTAGAATTTATTCTGGCACATAACATTTTTTTAAACAAGAAACATCTTTATTGCAATGTCACTTTTGACATGGGCAATCTTAAATTTATATATATGAAAAACTATATAGACACATTTTCAGTTGCAGACATTATACATCACTTATAATATTCTGTACAGTAATTGTCAGTCAAATATTAAATGTTCATTCAATTCTTGCTGTCCCTTAAACCTCAATCCTCTTCCAAAACATTATTCTGCATGTATTTTTCCCACAGTTCCCATTTTTGTCTATGTAATTTGCTTCTACTCTTTTCTAAAGATCTCACTTCCAGTTCTTTTATCTCTGTTACTATATTCACTACTTCTACTACGGTTGGTTTAGACATTGATTTCCATTTTCTAGTAATGGCTTTTTTAGCAGCAACCAGAATTAAACTTGGCAAGGCCTTACTATGTCTAGGCAATTCAAAGTCTGTATCACAGCTCAAACGAAAAAAATAATTTTGTTAGCGACACCAATTTGTTCACTGAGAATTTCTGACTGAGTGGTCTGTAGGGAATCTTTAAAGTCTGCAAACGCATTACACACTCAAAAAATATGTTCACAATTATGTCTTTCTTCCTCTCACTTCTTCAACATGTGCAATCTACCTCTGAAAAAGTTATTTGGAGTCAGCTTGGGGTATAAATACCTATGCAATCACTTCCAAGCAAAGATCCTAAATCTTCTAGACTCTGATGCATATTTGGGGGCCATATACATATCCTCACATTGTTTCTTTATGATTTGTTTATCCAATTTTTCTTCCCAATCCTTTCTAACCTCCTCTGATTGATTCTTATATCATGCAGTATATTTTATACGCCCTACTATTATATTTTTTTTTTTTTTTTAATTGTAGCTTCTGTTCTACATTCTAGCCTGCAATCCAGATGAATGCGTGGCCTCTTCCTGTTCCACTACCTTTCCCTCTCTAATTATTTCCTTGTAGTACCTTGGTTCTGCAGTGGTAGCGTTGTTGCCTCACAGCAAGAGGTTCTCCCGTTTGATTCTCGGCTGGAGTGCGAGGAGTGCCTTCTGTGTGGAGTCTGCATGTCCTCCCCACAGTTGGGTGGGCGTTCGAAAGACATGTGTAAATGGGCGTGTCTTCGTTGAAGGTTAAACGTCGAGCTGGCACCTCAGCGTTCATGAAAATCTACTGCCAATCATTAGTGGAATGGAGTTCCGCTGTGGTGACCCCTAACCGGGAAAAGCCGAAAGACAAACAACAACAACCTTGGTTCCTTTACCAGTTTTCTTCAGAAAATTCCAGACTCCTCTTGCCTATTATCTGTATCCCTATTTACAGTCATCCTCATCGCCAGAATCTCTTTTAGAAAACTTTCTGCTACTTTATGAATATAATATAATATTTTGTATGATTATTGTTATTCTTCTTAAGGATCTTCATCCAAGATATCAGTCTCTCCTTATTTCCTGAGCTTCCCCCATTTCATCATCATCCCTTTACACTTTTAATCCCAAACCACCTTGTTCTATTTGAAGATTTCACTTATTCCACTTGACTCTTGCCCTCTTCCTCTACCAGATAAAATCTCTCAAATCTTTATTACTTTCTATCCATAACATCTCATCTGGTTGATAAAAATATGCCTGAGCTCTGTATAAAACTGAAGGGATGAAAAACATTTACATTGCTTGCATCTTGTTATACATACCCATAAAACAGAGCTTCCAATTTCTCAGTTTTTGTTTTAGCTTTTGTTTAGTCTCTTCCCACATATCCTTAGCTTCAATTAAAGAATAATTTTTATCCATACTCCTATGCACTTCATTTTATCATGTTCCCATAAATATGGGTATTGCTGAATCAATTAATTTGTGGGTAGATAGTTCACAGCTACTTCCTATTTTTTATCGTTAATTTTGTATCCCAAAAAGATGATACACCTTTAATGGGAAACATTATGTTCAGACTATGAGCATTGCATTGGACACCAGAATGGCTCCACAATATGCAAACCTTTTCATGGCAAACCCTGAAGAGGAATTTCAGTAACAATGTGCACATAAGCCACTTATTTATTTCCATTTTATTGATGACTTATTTATAATCTGGACACATAGCTTTGACTCTTTCAAGGAATTCCACCAAGGACCAAAAAAAAATTCACCCATCTATTAAACTCCCCTTGGAGTACTCAACTTCAAGTGAAACTTTCTTTGATAATAAGGTTACAATACAAAATGGAACATTACAGACACATGTCTACAGGAAACCAAATGACAGACAAATGTATCTGCACAAAAGGAGTAATCACCCCAACCACACTAAGGCATCATTTATTTATAGTGAGGCACTTCAATATCACTATTTGTTTTAATGAGAAAGAAAGAGACACACAGTTGGCACAGCTGAAAGTCGCAATGACTGCTCAAGGTTACTCTCCCAAGGCATTTGATAGAACTGTAGACAGAGTGATACTGCTACCACAAGAGCAGCTGCTTCAGAATAAAAAGGGGAACCCCTGTGATAAGAGTTCCACTAGTGACAACACATTGTCTAGAACTCAAAAAAAATGTACATAATCATAAGGGACCTTCAACCAATGTCCAGTGAGGATGACAAGCTGAGAGACATTTTCAAGCACTCCCACTGCTGTCATTTAAACAACTTCTAAATCTAAAGAATCTTCTTGCCAGAAGCACACACAGACCAGGAGAGAACATAGTCCAGAATAGTACTAAACCCTGCAACCATCCAAGATGCAAAACATGGTACATGATTTGTACAGCTTCCAACTTAACAACTTTACAGAACAGAAGTTTCAAAGTACGGGATTTATTTAAGTGCACTTCCAAAAAAAGTGGTTTATCTATTTGAATACAATAAATGCCAGAGATGGGTTACATAGGACAGACTGACCAGTTACTCCAGAACTAGGATGAATGCCCATAGACACAAAGTTACAAATAAAATGACTGACAAGACAGTATAGGCACACTTTTCCCAGTATCATTCTGTATGAGATATGACTGTTATGGTTTTTAACGGACATTTCTGCACACCTGTGGAAAGAAGAACAATGGACATAAATTAATTTAGTTGTTCAATCTGACAGTCAGTGGTACGAACCTGGATACTGGTTTTATGAGACACTATAATGCCTAACTTTTCATTTTGAGCAGCTAACAGTGGATATAAATAAGGTACACTGAAGATTAACAAATGTTTTTTTTTTATGGTAATGAAGGATTTGATGAATTTTCTGTGAAACGCTGAATTCAAACTGATAATGATTTCAGAACATTAACAGTAGCTGTTAAGATTACTGGGGTCTATGTTATAACATGTGCATTTTATTCACAACAGGAGAATAGTTATTTTCACAGAAGTGGCAAACTTCATGACAGCCATGCTGACGGACAATAGAGATATGACTGCTGAATCCTACACAAATGCACTTTATAAGCACTTACATGAGTGCATGGATTGAGCAATCCCTAACAGAACCAAGATGCTATCCTCCAAAAAAAAAGAAAGCCAATCTGGTAGTCCCCTGACATAAACAAACTCTACAACAGATGAAAGAAACTGTTGAAAAAAGAGTAAACTTCCATGATTGGAGGAACTCCGTGGTCAGCCTCAGTAAGAAGCTGAGATCCCTCATAAAATCCTCCAAAGATAGTTCCGAAAACAAAATCACCACTGATTCTGAAGACAACCACAAAGCATTCTATAGCTATGTCAAGAATCTCAGTGGCAACACTCAGATCTGCTCTGAGTTACAGCACAATGGCACTAAATATACAGAACCACCTGATATTGCCAACATCCTGGCAGATAGGTTCAGTGCTAACTTTACCCCTCTCTCATCCCCTAAAGGGCCCATCTCTATACCGGAAGAATGAAAAGTACCTCTAATCATGGCTGCACAGGTAAAAAACACACTCTCCAAAGCCAAAAACACAGAATCCATGGGACCTGACAACATCCCAGGCTGCGTTCTACATGAACTACAGAATGAACTGGCACCCCACCTAAGTACCATGTTCAATCACAGCCTCACCTCAGGCTTTGTGTCCACTGAATGGTGCACAGCAATGGTTATCCCACTCCACAAAGGGGGAGCCACCACAGACCCCAGGAACTACCACCCCATTAGCCTGACAAGCCTAGTCTGCAAGGCTATGAAGCTTATCATCATGGAACTTATAAACAATGACATTGATAATCTCCAAACTCTGGACCCTACCCAATTCGGGTTTGTAAAAGGCAGATCATGTCTCCTAAACCTGATAGACTTCTTTGAAGCGGTCATCAAAGCCGTAGATGATGGTAAGGTGGTTCACACAGCCTATCTAGATCTCACCAAGGCTTTCAACACCATCCCCCACTCTTGAATTATAAACAAACTCACTAAACTAGGTATAAATCCCTGTCACAAGAATGGTTGCCATCTGGCTCACTGATAGAACCCACACTGTGAAAGTAGCCGACTCTAAATCCAACATCAGACCAGTGACAAGTGGAGTACCACAGGGTTCAGTCCTAGGTTGTCTCCTGTTTGGTATCTACCTCTCTGAAGTACAGGCTAACACAGAAGGTCTTTGGCTAACAAAGTTCGTAGATGACTGCAAACTAGGAGCCATAATCAAAACTCCTAACGATGTGAACATCCTACAAAAGGGTCTCACTGAGACAGATGCCTGGTATCAAAGCCATGGCCTCAAGCTCAATGCCAAAAAGTGCATTGTCATCCCTTTTGGTAAAAACTCTGTACCCATGAACTACCACATGGGTGGTAGTCTACTTAACACCAAAAGTGTGATAAGAGACCTTGGGACACAGGTGGACAGTAGTCTCTCCTTTGATAATCACACCGCCACAGTAGTCAGGAAATCCTTCTATGTGGCACACCTTATCACAAAAGGTTTCTCATCCAGGAAAAAACAGGTCATTGTTCCCCTCTACTCATCACTCATTAGACCCATTATAGAGTACAACGCCCCTTTTGGTATGTACCTCACAAGACATCTACAACAACGGGAAAGGCCACAGAAATACCTCACAAAGAGGATTACTGGCCTCAAACAGATGCCCTACGCAGACCGTCTCAAAAAACTCCAGCTTTACTCTGTCGCATGTCACCTACTCAGAGGCGATCTCTGTTTAACATACAAAGCTATGTCAAACCCAGAACTGTTGGACATGCTCCATGTAAAGAAATCCCAATCCCTCTGAGCTACATACCCCCAAGCCTTTCTGTGTTGGAGGGAAGCCTTCTAGCTTATCAGTGGGAGTGGTAAGCACTAGGTAAATTGTCTACCACATAAGGAGTGGTTCTAGCCCAGAAATTGTAGTTATTGGCTGTTTGAGCAATCACTTCCATCTCTCTCAACTTTCTGATTTGAAAGCCTGCATTTGCTCTTGTTTCTGTCCTGTAACTTATCTAGTACAGATACAGATTCTTAGTTTTAGCACTTAAATTTGCGTATTCATGCTCAGCACTTGTTCAGAACTTGTAAGCACTAAATAAGCTACTAATTACTATAGCACTCAATCTTCCTCATTACCTAGAGGAAAACAGTTTTTGTACTTACTTTTCTCACTTGCTTAGAGAAAAACAGCTCTTGTACTCACTTTCCTCACTTATCTAGAGGAAAATAAGTTTTTTATTCAGGCATGTCCAAGGGTCAGCTCCCAGTGTTCTCTACTGTCTATCTGATGAATCTGGGCATCTTGAGGCAATGTAGAAATTGCCTCATGTACAGAGACAACCCTCTCCTCCTACCACCCAACACTACAACCTGTGAGAGATGTACTTATCTAGCCAAACTGGAGGTAAAGCTCTCTCCTACCAAGACTGAACTTGACAGTCATGAGGAGAAGGTAAACATTTGCACCACACCACACTCATCACATTGTCTCACTAAATCTGCATCACCAAAATACACACATAGTAACACAAAAATACTCGTGGAGGCTCTCAATAATAATCTGTCTAAGCAACAGAGACCTCCAAAGCAGAAACGCAAGCAACCTCCATCCCCAACACAACCTAAATGACACATAGCCCATAGACACAGTGTGCCACTCAACCACAGCCAATAAGGCAAAACAACGTACTCAACACACTAGTCACAAGTGACTCTATAGTCAGGCACACTGATGTCCCACTCACCAGGCTAAACAAGGAGAAGGTTACTGTCAGCTGCCTGTTGGGTGCCAGGATCCGTCACATAACCCATGCACTCAGGGCACTCCACAACAAGTACAAGTATGACTCTGTCATTGTCCATGTTGGTGTGAATGACCTGAGACGTACCTCCCTGGACTACATGAAAAGAGACATGGAAGAGCTCTCCGATCTTGTAGCCCAGGCAGGTATGACGCTAGCCCTGAGTAGCATTCTGCCATCACCCTGAATTATACCGCAGTTAAAGGAGAAAATGACTGATTTCAACAATTGGCTAAGCTTCTGGTGTGATTCTAAGGGGATCCAGTATCTGTCTGCTTGAGATGACATGGTCGACAGGCCACGATGCTTTGCCACAGATAGCCTGCACCTGTTGCCCCTGGGATTCCAGATACTGGCTAAGGCTCTTGCTACCCCTATAGTGCCTTTTTTAGGCAAGGTTCAAATAACAAATTCACCACCGTAACAGGAACAGGCAAGCAAAAACTGAGGGTAATGCTACTCAATGCTAGAAGTCTAAATCTCAAAATGCACTCACTCGAGGCACTCCTTAAAATGGAGAATATCGATATTTGTGCAGAGACCTGGTTCAAGGCTCCAGAGAGCACCCCTGCACTACCAGGCTATAACTCATACCACACTTTTCGGCCATGGAACCTGGACCGAAACACCAATGGTGGAGGTGTGTCCATATTCATTAAGGATATCCACCCCTCCAGGCTAGTTGCTCAGCATAATGCATCCGAGGTTATCCAAGTGCAACTAACTCTGGGCAAAACTGCAATCCAAATCGTAACTTGCTACAGATCCCCCACCATGCCCCAGGATTCCCACTCCTCTTTTCTTGATGTACTGGAAAATATTAGGGTTCAACCAAACACCCTAATAATGGGCGACTTCAACTACCCTACCATTAACTGGGAAAACTACTCGTGTACCAACTCCTTAGCTCAACACTTTCTGGAATTCATAAACTCCAATGCCCTGGATCAAATTATCCACACCACCACCAGGGGCAACAATATCCTAGAACTAGTCATTATCAACATGAGTGACCGGTGTTCCACACCTGAAGTCAACTCCTCGTTGGTCCGATCCGACCATAAGCTAATCACCCTTGATATCCACATCCCACCCCCACCCCCCATTAAGGAAACCAAGGTAAAAAATTTCTCCAAAGCCAGCTTCATGCTTCTTAAGACAGAAGTGGTGAACTTCATGACACCCATGCAGATGGACAATACAGTTACAACTGTTGAATCATACACAAGTACACTCTAGAAGCACTTACATGAGTGCATGGATCGTGCTATCCCAAACAGAACCAAGACGCTATCCTCCAAAAAAGGAAGCCAATCTGGTGGTCCCCTGCCATAAACAAACTGTACAACAGAAGGAAGAAACTGTTGCAAAAGAGTAAAATCCCATGAGTGGAGGAGCACCTTGGTCAGCCTCAGTAAGAAGCTGAGATCCCTTATAAAATCCTCCAAAGCTAGCTGTGAAAAAAAAATCACCACTAATTCTAAGGACAACCACAAAGCATTCTATAGCTATGTCAAGAATCTCAATGGCAACACCCAGATATGCTCTGAGTTAGAGCATAAAAGCACGAAAATTACAGAACCAACTGATATTGCCAACATCCTGGTAGATAGGTTCAGTGCTAACTTTACCCCCCCTCACCCCCTAAAAGGCCCATATCTATACAGGAAGAATGCTGAGTACCTGTAATCACAACTACACAGGTAAAAGCTGCACTCTCTAAAGCCAAAAACACAGCATCCATGGGATTGGACAACATCCCAGGCTGCGTTTTACACGAACTTCAGAACGAACTGGCTCCCCACTTAAGCACCATGTTCAATAATAGCCCCGCATCAGGCTTTGTGCCCACTGAATGGCACACAACAACAGTTATCCCACTCCACAAAGGGGGAGCCACCACTGATACTGGGAACTATCGCCCTATTAGCCTGACGAGCCTGGTCTGCAAGGCCATGGAGCGTATCATCATGGAACTCATAAACAAAGACATTGGTAACCTCCAAACTCTGGATCCCACCCAGTTCAGGTTTGTGAAAGGCAGATCATGCTTCCTGAACCTGATCGACTTCTTTGAGGCAGTCACCAAAGCCGTAGATGAGGGTAAGGTGGTTCACACAGCCTATCTTGACTTCGCCAAGGCTTTAAACACCATCCCCCATTCTGGAATTATAGCTAAACTCACTAAACTAGGTATAAATCCCTACGTCACAAGATGGGTTGCCAAATGGCTCACTGACAGAACCCACACTGTAAAGGTTGCAGGCTCCGAATCTGACCTCAAAGCAGTGACAAGTGGAGTACCACAGGATTCCATCCTAGGACCTCTCCTGTTTGGTATCTACTTCTCTGAAGTACAGGCTAACACAGAAGGCCTCTGGCTAACGAAGTTCGCAGATGACTGCAAATTAGGAGCCATAGTCAAGTCCCCAAATGATGTGGACATCCTACAGAAGGGCCTCGCTGAAACAGATGCCTGGTGTCAGAGCCATGGCCTCAAGCTCAATGCCAAAAAGTGCAGTGTTATCCCCTTTGGTAAAAACTCTGTACCCATGAACTACCACATAGGCAGCAATCTACTTAATGCTGAATGTGTGATAAGAGACCTTGGGACCCAGGTGGACAGTAGTCTCTCTTTTGATAGTCACATCGCCACAGTAGTCAGGAAGTCTTTCTACGTGGCACACCTCATCATAAAAGGGTTCTCATCCAGGAAAAAAGAGGTCATTGTTCCCCTCTACTCGACACTCATTAGACCCAATATAGAGTACAATGCCCCTTTCAGAATGTACCTCACAAGACATCTGCAGCAGCTGGAAAGGCCACAGAAGTACCTCACAAAAAGGAATAATGGCCTTAAACAAATGCCCTACACTGACCACCTCAAAAAACTCCAGCTTCACTCCGTAGCATATCGCCTACTCTGAGGTGATCTCTGCCTAACATATAAAGCTATGTCAAACCCAGAGCTGTTGGACATGCTACACCTAAAGAAATCCCAGTCCCACTGAGCTACACGCTCTAGGGACCTACACCTTGTCACTACAATAAACAGGACATGCTGGAGGGAGAGATTCCTGTCCCAGAGACTTCCCATATTCTGGAACAGGCTACCCATCTATGTCAAGCAAAGTTCTTCATTAGCACTCTTCAAGACAAATATTGATGAGTGGATGGGAAATAGGAAATACACCCTGGGTATCACTTCGGTATCTCTGCTCAACAGTGGCACAGGAAAATAACTTTCTTGGGTGGCGTAAGCCAGGGAACCTTGTTGGCTAGGTTTACATAGGTCCTTGGGCCGATAGCCTAGTACCTACCTATGAACCTATGAACACACTCTGGGGACCTAAACCTTGTCACCACAATAAACAGAACATGCTGGGGGGATAGAGTCCTGTCCCAGAGACTTCCCATACTCTGGAACAAACTACCTATCTATATCAAACAAAGCTCCTCATTAGCACTCTTCCAGAAAAATCTTGATGATTGGATGGGAGATAGGAAATTCACCCCGGGATCACTTCTGTGGCTCTGCTTGACAGGGGCACAGGAAAATAATTTTCTTGGGTGGCAAAAGCCAGGGTACCATTTGGCTAGTATTATATAGGCCCTAGGGCCAATAGCCTAGTACCTACCTATTAACCTATTTCTTCTGCACAGTCTCATATTCAGCCAGCCTTTTCTTCACTTTGACTTCTGATTTTTTTCAGCTTTATCACCTCATCTGAATATTTGTTTAACGCTTTTTCCATCCTTTTGTTGTTTCTGTTGATATACTCCATCAGTGTTTTGTTTATTTTAACCAGGTCTGTGTGCAGCTATCTTGTATCTTTCTGTAGGTTACTGGAATTAATGTCTGGAGGTTGCATTGCTTTCTGCTGAGCAGCTGCATAACTTTCCCCAGTCTGTGTTTCTTCTTCACTTTTTTATAGCTCATTTTTTTCCAGGGTCCTCTGTATTTCTTTTTTCCTGGCATCCACTTAATAGCCTGTTACTGAAATTTACCCATAAACACAAGTCTACTGGCCTTCACTTCTGAGTTTCTGTTTCACACTGGGAGAGCTAGAATTAAGCTGTTACTCAACATGCCGCCATCTTGGAAGTTCTTTAGTATTTTTCAGTCACACAATACACCCAACACTCTGTGAGTTAGCTGCAGCCTTCTGATTCCAGCTTTGATCTCCTCATTCACATTTCCCCTCTCCTCAAACATCCCTCCCAGGTACTTAAAGCTTTTAACTTGAGCCATTACTTTCCCTTCTATCTGAATTCTAAGCTTTTTCTGATTTCTCCAATTTGTTGCTACGACAAGTGTCTTATCTGTGTTCCATTTCATTCAGCTCCAAACCTAGTACTGAGCATTAATGGCTCAAAGACTTGACAACACTGATAATCTGGCACCAGAGAAATATTTGCTGACCTTAACCATGAGTCTTTCTTCTTGAGCTCCACCCATAAAGGGATAATCAGCACCAAGGGAATGGTACAGGAACAACTGGAACTGAAGGCTGTCCCGAAGCCAAAGAAGCAAATATCTGAGAACTCACCATTTAGAGAGAGGTTGATGCTGATGGCATTGTTTACATCAAGAACTGCATCAGTCAGGAGCTGCCAGAACCCGCAGGTGTTGGAGTGGAAATGGGGCCCAATTAGGTAAGAACCAGAGAAACAGAAAATATAGCAGAATCTTTGTTTGCACTGGATGCAGAAGGTGAAGGATGTTGAGACTCAATATGACTTGGGCTTGCATCAAATCCTCCATCCTCAAAGTAGTCAGTACCCACAGAAGCACTCCAGTGAGATAAAAGAACTGTCATTTACTTCAATGAGAGAAGACGGAGAAAGAGAGTATCACTAACTCAACCTGTGAAGCTGGAAGCATGCCTCTCAGTCTAGAAGTTTTTTTTCTTTCCAGAATGAGGAATGAACAAAGCATAAATGCTAGAAGTAGTTGAAGTTGATTTCTTAGTCTCTTCTCTAGGTTTCTTAATGACTATGGGAAAAACAGATCAGGAGTGGAAAATCTCATCCTTTGTCATAGCCAAGCAGCGTTTAGGTCTCTGGAAATACTCAGAAGATGATTCCTGATACTTTCATGCCTCATAGGCAGTAAACCTTTCATAATAATGTGTCCTTATACTCCCTCAAAGTATGTTTATCAAATGCAGCAGAAATCATTCAATCAGCCAAAAATGAGAAGTTGGCAATTAAACAGCACATAAAGTGCTGCAATCTTGAGGTGGGAGTTTATGCCCAAACTTAGAACATTTTTTGAAACCTGTGTGCTCTGTAGCATTTTATAAATCTCTAGCAATCCACCCAAAACAAAAGACAAAAAACAGGCAGGAGTAAACCAATGCAGTCAAGGGTGCCCGCAGGCAGGTGCAAGGGGGTGCACTTGCACCCCCCCTGGAATCCGCTGACTAGTTAATCATTTAATTAAAATATATATATATATATTTTTTTTAAGGGTGTTCTTCTTTAAGAAGAAAGAAGTCTAATCGTGGGCGTGCTGACATCATTGCGCGCAGTGCACATATTTTCAAGTTTGCGAGCGGGAACCGAAACGGATGGTTTAGAGAACTACTTGCGAGCGGTTCGGTTTAGAGGACTACTTGACTACTTGCGAGCGAGCGGTTCGGTTTAGAGGGCTACTTGCGAGTGGGAACTGAAATGGAAGATGGGATTTCAGAAACGGACGGACGGAAGATGGGATTTCAGAAACGGACGGACGGAAGATGGGATTTCAGAGTGAGTAATGTGTGTAAGATGGGATTTCAGAGTGAGTAATGTGTGTAAGATGGATTTCAGAGTGGTGTGTGTGTGGATGGGATTTCAGAGTGGTGTGTGTGTGTGTGGATGGGATTTCAGAGTGGTGTGTGTGTGTGGATGGGATTTCAGAGTGGTGTGTGTGTGTGTGTGTGTGTGTGTGTGTGTGTGTGGATGGGATTTCAGAGTGGTGTGTGTGTGTGTGTGTGTGTGTGTGTGTGTGTGTGTGTGTGTGTGTGTGTGTATGGGATTTCTGAGTGGTGTGTGTGGATGCGATTTCAGAGTGGTGTGTGTGTGTGTGTGTGTGTGTGTGTGTGGATGGGATTTCAGAGTGGTGTGTGTGTGTGTGTGTGTGTGTGTGTGTGTGTGTGTGGATGGGATTTCAGACTGGTGTGTGTGTGTGTGTGTGTGTGTGTGTGTGTGTGTGTGTGTGTGTGTGTGTGTGTGTGTGTGTGTGTGTGTGTGTGTATGTGTGTGTGTGTGTGTGTGTGTGTGTGTGTGTGTGTGTGTGTGTGTGTGTGTGTGTGTGTGTGTGTGTGTGTGTGTGTGTGTGTGTGTGTGTGTGTGTGTGTGTGTGTGTGTATGGGATTTCAGAGTGGTGTGTGTGTGTGTGTGTGTGTGTGTGTGTGTGTGTATGGGATTTCAGAGTGGTGTGTGTGTGTGTGTGTGTGTGTGTGTGTGTGTGTGTGGATGGGATTTCAGAGTGGTGTGTGTGTGTGTGGATGGGATTTCAGAGTGGTGTGTGTGTGGATGGGATTTCAGAGTGGTGTGTGTGTGTGTGTGTGGATGGGATTTCAGAGTGGTGTGTGTGTGTGTGGATGGGATTTCAGAGTGGTGTGTGTGTGGATGGGATTCCAGAGTGGTGTGTGTGTGTGTCTGTGTGTGTCTGTGTGTGTGTGGATGGGATTTCAGAGTGGTGTGTGTGTGTGTGTGTGTGTGTGTGTGTGTGTGTGTGTGTGGATGGGATTTCAGAGTGGTGTGTGTGTGTGTGTGTGTGTGTGTGTGTGTATGGGATTTCTGAGTGGTGTGTGTATTGGATTTCAGAGTGGTCTGTGTGTTTGTGTGGATGGGATTTCAGAGTGGTGTGTGTGTGTGTGTGTGTGTGTGTGTGTGTGTGTGTGTGTCTGGGCGGGGTGTGGATGGGATTTCAGACTGGTGTGTGTGTGTGTGTGTGTGTGTATGGGATGTGGTGTGTGTGTGTGTATGGGATTTCAGAGTGGTGTGTGTGTGTGGATGGGATTTTAGAGTGGTGTGTGTGTGTGTGTGTGTGTGTGTGTGTGTGTGTGTGTGTGTGTGTGTGTGTGTGTGTGTGTGTGTGTGTGTGTGTGTGTGTATGGGATTTCAGAGTGGTGTGTGTGTGTGTGTGTGTGTGTGTGTGTGTGTGTGTGTGTGTGTGTGTGTGTGTGTGTGGATGGTATTTCAGAGTGGTGTGTGTGTGTGTGTGTGTGTGTGTGTGTGTGTGTGTGTGTGTGTGTGTGTGTGTGTGTGTGTGTGTGTGTGTGTGTGTGTGTGTGTGTGTGTGTGTGTGTGTGTGTGTGTATGGGATTTCAGAGTGGTGTGTGTGTGTGTGTGTGTGTGTGTGTGTGTGTGTGTGTGTGTGTGGATGGGATTTCAGAGTGGTGTGTGTGTGTGTGGATGGGATTTCAGAGTGGTGTGTGTGTGTATGGGATTTCAGAGTGGTGTGTGTGTGTGTGTGTGGATGGGATTTCAGAGTGGTGTGTGTGTGTGTGTGTGTGTGTGTGTGTATGGGATTTCAGAGTGGTGTGTGTGTGTGTGTGTGTGTGTGTGTGTGTGTGTGTGTGTGTGTGTGTGGATGGGATTTCAGAGTGGTGTGTGTGTGTGTGTGTGTGTGTGTGTATGGGATTTCAGAGTGGTGCGTGTGCGTGTGTGTGTGTGTGGATGGGATTTCAGAGTGGTGTGTGTGTGCATGGGATTTCAGAGTGGTGTGTGTGTGTGTGTGGATGGGATTTCAGAGTGGTGTGTGTGTGTGTGTGTGTGTGTGTGTGTGTGTGTGTGTGTGTGTGTGTGTGTGTGTGTGTGTGTGTGGGGATGGGATTTCAGAGTGGTGTGTGTGTGTGTAAAATGCTCCCGGTGCTACATGGTGGTGGGTAGAGAATAAGGCTTGAACCCTGTACCTTGGGCCCAAGTAGCAAGAGCCTGAATTCCCTACCCACCACCATTTGTAAAAACGTTGCAGGTTTTTCCCTCATACTTGTTCTGTTCCTCATAAAATCTGTGGTTTCTGTATTTGTGTTCATGCAAAGCCAGTAGTGCATTGGGGCAGTGGTAGCATTGTTGCCTGACAGCTACATGTTCTCTGGTTTGATTCTTGGCTGGGGTGCCTTACCTTCTGTGTGGAGTCTGTATGCCCTCCCTGTTTTTGTTTCCTCCCATCTTACAAAAACATGTCTGTCTGGAGTGTTTCTCCCTGGGCCTCTGCTAAAAATTAGCTTTTGTTCCAAGTCAGACTTTCCTGGTTAAATGTGTGGATGGGATTTCAGAGTGGTGTGTGTGGATGGGATTTCAGAGTGGTGTGTGTGTGTGTGTGTGTGGATGGGATTTCAGAGTGGTGTGTGTGTGGATGGGATTTCAGAGTGGTGTGTGTGTGTGTGGATCGGATTTCAGAGTGGTGT